>NC_091796.1:1807500-2005000 GCF_041296235.1 Equus asinus | reverse complement strand
TTATAGTTTTCAGAGCAAACTTTTATCCTACTTAATATTTTATACATAATAAAGTGATTTTGGTGCTATTCCTATTTTTTATCTGTTTTATACACACTTTCGAACATCAACATGTCTTGAAAGATTGCAGAAACATCAAGAGAAGCACTATTCTTGTGAAGAGAGATTCTATAATATTCCACCTCAAAGTCTAAAGAGCAAACAGCAGTTTCCATTCACTTCCTGGAGGAAAAAAACAAGTATTTTTCATATTTCTTATCAATATAATAAATACTGCCCTGAAAATTCAATTTCTATTAACAACTGATCCTGCAAGTTTTCCATAATCCGGTAGAGAAAATAATCTGTATGTATTGTATGCAACATAGGTTTGATCCCACATCAGTGTTAATATTATGGCACATGTAATCAAAAGGTTGAATTCAGCTTTGGAATTTTGTTTGAACACTTTACAGCAGCAGACCTTAGGAGTAGCTGTCGATTGCAGACCCAAAAAAAGAGAGTCTGAAGGCATGAATTGCGTCTTAGTTCTTGTGGGCTGCTACAGCAGAGTACTGCTGACTGGGGGCCTCGACATACCGACATTTATTTCTCACAGTTCTGGAGCCTGGAAGCCTGAGATCATGGTGCCAGCATGGTTGGCTTCAGATGAGACTGTCTTCCAGATCACATACTTCCCATTGTTTCCTCAATGGTGGAAAGGGCAAGGGAGCTCTGTGGCATCTCTTTTCTAAGGGCACTAATTCGAATTCATGAGGGTTCCATCCTTATGAAAAAATCACCTCCCAAAGGCCCCACCCCCTAATACCATCACATTGGGCATTAGGATTTCAATATGTGAATTTTGGGGATAGTGGATGAGGTGCAGCTAATTGCTTATAGAAGGACACCTGGAAACTGGTGGAATGGGGATGGGAAGGGGATGGGATAACAGTTGTAGAACTTAGGGAAATGGAATTTGTTTTCTCCCAGAAAGTGAGCAGTTTGGAAGCTACTCTCTGCGTATGGTCTTCCTGGCTGTCGAGTGTCTGTCTAATGTGTTGTGTTCTTCACGGCTTGGTCCTGAGCCAGCAGTGCCCCAATGGTGGATGCCTAACATCCGCTCTCTGTAGGGAGGAGAAGGCCTGGTTTATCATGTTTGCCAATGTCTGTGCTGTCAATGCTCCACCACGGCTGATTTCAAGCTACCATTAGGACGTCACAGAACAAGAAGTTAGGAAGAGATGTGCAGTCGCACACCTTGATTTCCACCGTACAAATTCAACACATGTGAGTAGCCTCAAAGGAAATCCATAATAAAAAAATTACAAAGTGATGTGTTTTGAGCTCCTCCCATCAACATCCAGCATAAGGCAGTTGTTTGTTTTCTATGTAATTTAACTGTAATTTTACATGATTTAACATTTAATAATGACCACATTGAACAACCAGGACACAAAGCTCTCAAGAGTTTAACAACTGGCTTAACAACTTCTCAGAGAATTTAACCACGTCCCAGTGAGAGGGGCCAGCTCCACACCCACCACTGTCCGCGGTCTCCACTCTTCTTGCCTTTCACTCTGTCCCGGCATTCTTGTCCACTTCCATGGATTATAAAAATTCATATACTGATAATTACCAAATTTAAACCTCCTGCCCAGCCCCTTTTCCTGCATTCCATGGTGGGTCCCTTTAGGACTTTTCAATGCTCTCAGACATAGCAAGTTACACGTCTACACTCAGCTCTCCGCCTGGCCCCTAACCAGCTCTCTTTTCAATGGTTCCTCTCAACAGGGGCACCTCAACGGCCCAACTGTGTTCATCCCCACACCTGGGAATCATCTCTGACATTCCTCTCTTCATCACCCTATGTTCAGTGCAACACAAAATCTTGCCAATTCTATCTCTAATTTATATATTTTTAAACACTCAGTCCTATCTGTCTATAACACTGCCACTGTCATCAGTTCTGCCGGGACTCTCTCCGTAGCCTCTGAATCAGACTCTGCTTCTTCCACTCCCTGAAGAGAAGCCAAATCCTCTTTTCGAGATGAAGATCTCATCACACCACACCCAGCTTCAAATCTTTCTTGTTTCCAACCCTCAGTACACCCTACTTGCTGCTGAGGGAGCTGCCCCAAGCCGCTGCTCCTGGCCCTCCCCAACCCCTACCCTCTTCATCTCTGCTCCCCACAACCCTCTCTTGCCCATCCCTCCTTGACCAGGTCCTCACCTGCCTCAGTTTCCTCACCTCTGGGCCTTTGCTTACGTGCTTCCCTGCCTGCAGTGTGTTCCCTCCCTGTGTTTCTTGCTTGAGTTTTGGTTTTTGCCAGCCTCGGCGATGTTTTTTGGACTTTAAGCATTGGAATCTCCATTTGTTCTAATATGGAATTTATAAGATTTTGGAAATGTCTCTTCCCTCCAGCTGTACCATGTGCAGCTGTGGGCTTAAAGCTTTTGTGTCACCTGCGCTGGCTGACAGCCCAAGCTGCTCCTCACATGGGCACCTCCTCCTTGTGCTATGTGGGTGAATACAGATAAGCTGTGAACTTCACAGTCTTCAGAAAAAGCCCCATGAAGGGTGCAATCACGGCCGTCATATGCCAAAGGTCTTAACTCTTAAATGAACACGGATGATTTCTAGGATTAATATACTTTAAAGCTAGATGAGGTTGCCTGATTTAAGCTGGTTTTCTTCTGAAGGGCTTCCCAGGCTCTTAAATATGCTAATAAGAGATTGGGCCTCTGCAAACTATTTGATCAGCCTTCTCTTATTTTCCACAGAATTTGTATCAATAGGCCTTGGACCATCAGGAAGCACAGTGTGGAAAACTGACTTAGAGCATTTGATAAGAATGTTTGGATCTTTACAAAAAGCACAGAAGCCGGTGGTGGGGTCGGACACACACGGGGATGCTATTGCTTAGGCTGCATTTCTGGAACTCTTAGTTTGCAAAGATACTTCCCCAAAAGGAATCACTGTGACTTTGGTCAAGACTAGCATTTAATGGTTCAGGTCACATGCTCTGTATTTATCCTACGGTTAGCTTGATGTTGACACTTTGTGAAAATATTGTCCAAATGAACTATTACAGAGATAAGCCAGCTGATTCTTAAAAGGAAAATATATTAAGATTACAGATGAGAATTGAGTGCATAAAATGGTTTCAGCATTAAAGGATATTTGCCTAAAAAGATACTTGGGACTATGGCTGAAGCTGTAACTTCAGATTTGAGTAAACCTGCACACTCACAACCTGTGTGCTTCCTGTGGCATCGGAGCCTTGACTCAAGAATCCAGAGCGGATGGCTTCACGTACATTGGCCCTCACAACTCAGGGCCATGTGACTGCATGTGAGAGGCTGTATGTGCACACATGATGTATTTTGGAAGAGAGATAGGATTTTTTTTTGTGAGTGATCACTGCATGCAGATTTCCATTTAAAAGAATCTGCCCCACAAAGGAAGGCTCCTTCTAAGCCTGACAGCCCGAGGCAACGGCTCAGCCAGAAGGAAGAAAGGTAAGAAGATGCCCAGTATGATGGGTCTTTCCGCAGGAACCCTCTCTCACCTTGGCAACCGTGTCTACAGGCCACAGGGCCTCCATGCGTGCCTTTTGGTATATCCATATATCCTGGAGTGATTCACACAGTAAATTAAATAAGTAAGCAAAAATAGATTTAAAAAAATCTTATATTTAAGGAGAAAAATAGGAAACCAGGCTGCAACTCATTTTCTTCCTTGTCGTCATTGTTTTGAACACTCACAAACAAAAATGAGCCGAAATCTGAATGAAAGACAATTTGGAAAGCATTCAAATGTTACAATAAATAGGAAACATGCTAAAAAAATCAAAACTGTTTCAGCAAACTCATAGCAGTTGGAATTTACACATTTTTTGAATGTTTTAATACACTGATTTGTATATCTGATTTCACATAGCTGTCCCATTCTTTGCAAATGATTAATATGGAACAATTTTTTGGTAAATAAAGCAAAGTTTTCATAAACATTTTCTTATTTCTCTTGCTATATTTTCCCCTTTAGTTGCATATTACATCTGGTTCTCTTCTCCTTCTACCATCAAGTTATTCACAACATAACATGGAAAACGTGTAACGAGCTCTGTGTCCTTCCGCAGGGCAGGGCAGAGGCGAGCAGAGCGCGCGCATCCACAGCGCAGCCTTTGGGAAGCGCCGCAGAGCAGGTTTGTTTATCGGCGTGTGTTTCCTGCATGGCGTTTCCTATTAGGTGTATCCGCTTGACCTTCCCGAAGTCCACCTGGAATCGTGGGAAGATCATAAAACACAACACGTACTGGGGATTGTTTTCCCTGTAGCAAAGAAAGATGTATATATTTCCTAATCTATTCGAATATACATAGGATTCCTAGTTAAATTTCCAGCCCCTACTTCTTCCTAGAGCACAGAGATAAAGATTAGAAACACACTAAGGTAGGAACTGTTACAGGGAACCCAAATTTGGTCATAGATCTGCATTCACCGAGAGGCCCTGCATGCTGTCGCATCCAGGACACGTGGAGAGTCACCCAGGAGCAGATTCCAGTGGGAGGGGAGTCATGGGTCCTCCTGTGCAGGCTTCCCACTGAAACCGCCGCCATAGCTCTGCTCACAAGAGGGTTATTTTAATCCAGAGCACACAAGATTCTAACGCATATATATTTATTTTACCTTTTTTCCTGTGTGTAAACCTGATATGTGAACCTCTGCGGCCTCCACCATGAGATCTGTGCATGGCCTTGCCCTAGGCTGTCTTCCGGGAAGCAGCTGCCCCTTGCCACCTCTACCACATGTCCCCATCCAGAGCTCCGTGGAAATTCCCCACTGGCCCGAGGTCCCATGTGTCACGGGATGTTGCAGGACACTGAGCCGCCAGCCTCCCTCCACTGGATGTGCAACATGGCGGTTCATTGTGGCATGGCTACTCCCCACTGACCTAAGACGACATTGCCTTTTTTTTTTTTGAGGAACGTTAGCCCTGAACTAACTACTGCCAATCCTCCTCTTTTTGCTGAGGAAGACTGGCCCTGTGCTAACATCCATGCCCATCTTCCTCTACTTTATATGTGGGACGCCTACCACAACATGGCTTTTTGCCAAGCAGTGCCATGTCCACACCCAGGATTCCAACCCGTGAACCCTGGGCCACCTGGAAGCAGAACGTGAGAACTAAACCGCTGCGCCACTGGGCCAGCCCGACATTTCTTTGGAAGTCATCTTCTGTCTTTCCTGGGCAAAGCCCAAATAGGGCTAAGCCAGTCTCATCTTGAACCTCTCTCCTCACTCCATCTATCCCCACCAGCCTCAAGGTGTCCTCCACAATGAGGAAACCCTCCTACCTCTGCCCACGTGGCTGACACGTGGAGGAAAGGCTGGTGGGAGAATGAAGAGATTCAGAATCTCCCTTCTCAGTTGACAACTTGAATCCAAGTCTTGTTTCCTTCTGCTTAGCTCCATTGCCTATGTCAGAAGTCAAATATTACTTCAGGCCGTCTTTTACCATTCTTCTACCGTATTTCTAATCCAGTCTTCCAGTTCACCTCCATCCATTCTTGAACCATTCAGGCAAACAGATGTCTAGACCAATGCAGAGAGATAAAAGAAAGAAGTACATTCATGATCTTTATAAACTACCCATCCTTTATTTAGCCTCAGAAAGGAAGGACATTCTGACACATGTTACACATGGATGACCCTCGAGGACACTATGCTCAGTGAGATAAGTCAGTCACAAAGAGACCAGGACTGCACGATTCCACTTATAGGAAGTACCCAGAGTAGTCAGATCATAGAGATGGAAAGTGGAATGTGGCTGCCAAGGACTTGGGGAGATGCAAGTGAGGAGTCATTGTTAATGAGCTGAGAGTTTCAGTTTTGCGAGATGAAGAAGTTCTGGAGATAGACAGTAGTGATGGTTGCACAACAATGTGAATGTGTTTAACACGAGCTGTACGTGGAAAAATGGTCAAGATGGTAAATTTTATGATATATGTAATTTACCACAATTAAAAATAAAAAATTTCTTCATAAAGCACATATTGAACAATTTAAAAAACCCTATTGATTCCAGTTACCCACACACATATACACACATGCTCTCTCATAGTAGATTTTAGCCTCAAATATGCTTAAATCTCAGACAGATAGGAAGTTTGCCATTACATGGCTTATGACTCTTGGCATTATGTGAGGGTTGCCTCTGACTGATTAAGATTGTTACAGCCAAGGAGTCATAACTTATGAAAATCAAGAATCAATTCTCAGTCCCAAACCCAACCAATGAGGACATAGCTGCCAGAGGGGTTTTAAGAAACCTGAATCACAGTGTTAGAAGACCCACACTCTGAGACGCCCCATCTTTCTGACAGAGCACAGCTGTAAAGTGTGAGGGAGCTGGCTGGGACACGAGACCGAACTAATGCTGGACTTGCGCCAGCTCTTCACGGCTCAAAATGAGGGCTTCGCTCTCCGAGGAGACAGCTACAGCACCATGCATACATTCACAGTTAGTAAGTCAAGGTCAACAGCTCCTAAATCCTATCATGACAGATGAGTGGGTCCAAAACATTCAGTCATGTCCTATTAGGGGCACCGTACCCACAGGTGTTTGAAATCCCTGTGCAGGTAACTGGTATGGTGCACATGTCCCCTGGCCCCTATTGTCACTCTCAGGCAAACATTGCTGTAGGTAATTCTAGAGCGTAGAGCTGGCTGGGACCGCCAAGCCAGGAGCAGCAATTTGGGATCTCCCAGTGGTAGAATGCCTGTTTTCCCAAGTAATGCAGGGAAATTGTGGTTGGGTGGGGGGGGGGCACATTCTGGGTATTGGGCGTCCATTCTCTGCCTCTCTACACATCAACACAGGGTTGCTTACCTTTCCCTCACCAAGCCTCAGCCTCCCCTTTGTGTTTCCCGTACCCAGAACCCCACCTCAGAATGCGTACTCCTGCCCGCCTCTTTGCACAATGGCGGCTGAGGCAAGCACAGGGGCCATTTGCTGTTTGCATCATGTGAAACTTTGCATTCTTGTAGGGATTGAAATATCTCTGATCAGAAGGATGTGAGCTAAAGGAAGAGGTGGAAAGCACAACCCAGACCAGATTTTGTTTAAAAAAAATAGCACCGTAGGACATAAAAGAGAACCCAGGCATGACAAATTTACTTCTTATGTTTATTCCTCGCAACCAGTTCCTCCTGGGAAGGAAACCGTGGGCAAGCATGGGTGTTAGGCTGTGCTCCTATCACAGGGTGCATCTGCAGTCACTCTTAGCAAACAGATTTTGTCTACAGAAAACTCTTTAAAAAGTGAATAAGCTAGGGCACTCTCTTTGTAAATCCCAACCTCTAATTTTTAAGCTTTTATCCTTTATTGATCCAATTTTATCATTTTAAAATCAAATTTTTGGCCCCTTGAGTTCATTTGTGATTGTTTGGACCTAACTGATTTTACATGAGTGACAAAGTGTGACGTCAACTGTTACTGCTCAGAGATACTGGCTCTGGCTCCCAGTGTAGATGGCTTCTCCCTTGCAAGGGAAACAAGACTCTGCTTGGCGGGCTGTGGCAATGAAAGAGGTTAGTTCAAGTGATCCCAGGAGCATCTTCCATATGGAGAACAACTCCTTGATGAAAATGAGAGATGAATATGACTGCAAATCCTATGCATTCCAGTCTTTGTTGTGTAAATAAACATACTTCTCAATCTCAACTGTTTGCCATTAAAAGAGAGGTCCTTAATTTAGGACTATTTTTTTTTTCTTCTAACCCGCACAGACTTATTTTCTCAGTGTTTCTGTCTCTTTCTTTCTTTCCAACATTTTGCAACACAAGTGCAAAGAAATTAGAACAGAGAGTAAACAGTAATAACTATTTACACACCCCTCCAGCCCTGACACACACACAATGGTTCTCTCTTTCCCTCTTTTTGGGTCTTCGTCTGCCATTGTGGTCTTGGCAAGAGACACATGTAAAGGAGCAAATGATGAAGCAAATTCATGTTACAGCACGGTAAGCAACCGCGCTTCAATGTGACACAGCTGTGGAACAAGGTAGAGACGTGTATGCACTACCCGCAATAACCAAACCCTTTTGAACTCATTAGAAACAGATCTAGCACTAGTAAGCAACTGATTATCAGACATTTCACTGACCCATTGTGCAACAACCTTGGAAGTAGGTTTGCTACAGCTGGAAAATTTAAAGCAGCTTAGAATCAAAGACTCTTCAGATGATGGCCGACTGGAAAACAAAGCCCTCCCGGGAGGTCACCAGCCTCTCCACTTGTGTTTCCATGAAACCTTGTTGTGGATTCTTTTCCGAAGACTGATTCACCCTCTAAAACATTTAGGGAACACTTTTACAGAACTCTTGCCAAAAATTATTTTGAAAAAGTAGCTCTGTTAGCTGCACTTCTATTAGTAAAAATATCTCTAAATGACTGAGGAGAGCGAATTTACCGATCTTTTAATGTTCATCGAGTTTTATTCAAGTTTCTACCTGTGAATTACAAATTTTGACAGATGTGGGAGAAGCACAGTTGGCAGGAGCGCCACACAATGGCTCTGTCCATGGTGCGTGTGGATCTAGGTGCAGTTTGTGGGTGTTTAAACAGCCATGATTTTCCCCTGGTCTTCTCAGGCACCCATCAATGAACATTCATTCTCATTCCTGTGAATTCGGCTCTATAAACCTCGCTGCTTAGGAAGGGAGCCCTGTCTTGCTTTTGTGTCTTTTAAAGCCAAACCCAAGTCCTGTTTCTCAGAAAGATTTCCTGAGTCTCTTTTCCACGCTGATGCTGAACAACTTGAGTGACGGCAGCTGAAGTCTGACTCACTGCCTGTCTGAGTCCCGTGAGACCCCTTGGGCTCAGTCCTCAGCTCCCTTCCCCAAATGTCCAGATCCACTTTGTGCAAGTAACTATTCAAAAGAGAATTTTTAGGAAATGTGAATTGGTTGTATTCTTGCCAGTTCAAGCACAGTTCTTCAGAGCACTCATGAGCAACCAGAACACAGCAGAGCGCTCAGCTCGGGGTCTCAGGGGGCGGGCAGGAGGAAAGAATATGGCGAAGACGACGACAGACACAACTAGAGAGTTTGTATTTTATTTCTTTCAAATCGGAAATGTTCAAAATGCCCACTACTCAACTCCTCTCACCCCACCAACCCTCACCAAGGACCTGACTTCCCTCCCAGAATGAAACCTGGGGGCAAGCATGTGAAGCACAGTTTATCCACAATCCTATTTCACTCCAGCCTTCACATCAAGAACCACAGCACAGGCAGGCAGAACCTAATTGGTTATTTCTTCCCTGTTCCTCTGTCCTTCTGTCAGTGGCTCTTTATTAACCCTGCCTCTGCGTCACCAGTTCCCTTCATCTTAGCTGTAGGTGAGCCTCAACCATAGACCAAGGCTAGCCCAGCTAGAATCAACCAGTAATGAAGCAAGGTGTGTGCATTGACATCCATACCATCTGGTATATAACTGTTAGGGGCTCAATGTGTTGTGTATATAATGACTTATATAGAGATAGATATGAATATATAATATGATATATAGAATTGAATACAAAATTGATATGTAAATAAAATTATTAAAATTGATCATAAAAATTGATACTTATATGACTTGTATGTATGTATGCATATAGATGTATATGTATGAACATATACGATACTATATGTGTGTGTGTATATATATATATTTTTTGACAGACATAACTCAAAAGCCTAGATTGTCTTGGCTTCAGGAACTGCTCGATCCAGGATCTCAAAAATGGCATCAAGCCATCCCTGTGGGTAAGTTATAGGCACTCTGAGTGAACTGGCCTTGCTTATCTGCTCACCCCTGAAGTAAAAGGTAGGGAGGCTGGTGGGGGTCGGCCACTGTGAAGCCACCAGCACGGGTGGAGAGTTTGTTTCTCAGAGAAAGGACACTCAGCAGACAAAGTATCACAGTCAGCCAGGCGAGGTGCCATGCTCAGTGTGAGGATGATGTGTAAGAATCAGTAGTTCCTCTCCAAAAGGCTGCAACCTAGCCAGTGTGGGATGGGTTAGGTAACATATAACGACATGTTGATGAAGAAGATGGAACTGCTTCTGGGCATCCCAGACAATAATTCATCCAAGAGCTTAGAAGAGCAAGTGATTGCAACCAATCAACTGGGTTAGGAAATCCCTGGAGGGAAATAAGAAACGATCTGCATCTTGAAGGCGGTCACTGGGGCCTCAGAGATACATGACATGAACCAAGTTCAGCAAAGTCTGAGATGCTGTAAACAAAAATAACTGTGAAAATAGTAGCTTATATTCATACTATCTGTTAACTTTGTCCTAAATGTAGGAGCCCCAAAACAAATTGGACATGTGGAAAGATTCCACGCTCTGTGCAGAGTCACCCATGAAAATTAACGTGACTCCGGGGATAGGAAGTGAAGTCTATTTAGTCACCAGCTGGAGGAGAATTGTTAAGTCCGTGTTAATGCTGAAGACCTTGGCACTGGCGCTATACCAGTGAGCCAGTGTTGACAAGGGTCCTGCCCTGGCTGAGCTAAGATTTGGACAGCTTAAAGACGTGTGGAGTTGTCTTCCGGAATATCTGGAAAGGGATGTTTCGAGCAAGAGAAGCAGCTCAAGGAAATAAATTCCTAACACGTCTCTTGCACACCTAATCCCATCTCGGCGTCCGCTTCTTGGAGGACACAGACAAGCACATAGAGCCTTGTGGACCACGATCACGGCCTTGGCTCTGGCTGGTGGAGAGGTGGCAAGCCGTTTCAGGGTCTGAGGGAGAGGAAGAACGTGAACTGGCCAATATGCAGAAGAATCCCTGGGGCAATCTGCTTGAGAATGACTTGTAAGAGAGCCAGCCTGGAAACAGACTTACTGGGGGCTATTGATGTGTTCGAGGGGAGAGATTGTGATGGTGTTGACCTGGATGTTGATGTTGAGAAGACTGGAGACAACTGTGGACTTGGGACATAATCCGGTGGTGGAGACAGCAGAACTCTCCAAGTTATAGGGATAAAGTATGAAAGAAAGGGGTCAAGGAGAGCCTTAGCATGGCTGTCTTGAGCTACTGAAGGATGCTGAGATGGGGAGGCATGCAGGTGGAGCAGGTGAAGTACTGGGAAAGAGGGTGTTGGTTTCAGATGTGTTAAATTTGAGACATCTTCTAGACATCCAAATGGCAATGCCAAGTAGATAATCAAATATACAAGTCTAGAGTTAGAGATGGTCCAGGCTGGGGACAAAAACTGGAGAGTTGTAGGGGCCTGCCCGGTGACATAGTGGTTAAGTTTGCACACTCTGCTTCGGTGGCTGGGGGTTCTCAGGTTCTGATCCCAGGCGTGGACCTACATATCACTCATCAAGCCATGCTGTGGCGGCATACCACATACAAAATAGAGGAAGATTGGCAGAGATGTTAGCACAGCAACAATATTCCTCAAGCAAAAAGATGAAGATTGGCAACGGATGTTAGCTCAGGACCAATCTTATTCATCCAAAAAAAACAAAAATGGAGAGTTGTCAAGCATCTAGAATATTTAAAGTCATTACACTTGATAAGATTACTAAGGGAGTGAGTGTTAATAAAGAAAAGAGGACTGTGTTCATGCGCAGGGGTACATCAAGATGTGTGTGATAAGAGGAGAAATAGCAAAGGTGGCTGAGAGGGAATCCCAGAGAAGAGAGAAGGCAAGGATGGGGTGCTCTGGAAGCTAGAGAAGAGTGTCTTGTTAGGAGGATAAGAGCATTCTTTTTGACAGGGAGTCAAATGCAGTTGATGGTTGAAGTGGAATGCAGACTGAGGGTCCACTCCTGGATTTTCCTATGTGGAGGTCTTTGCTGACCTGAATTACAGAAATTCTGGTGGAAAAATGGGAGGCAAACATCTTTCTCGAGTGGGTAGAAGTGACTAAGGTGAAAGAGGAGTTGAAAAGAGTGAGCTCAGACAACTCTTTTCAGGAATTTTGCTATAAATAGAATTAAGGTAGTAACTCATGAGAGAAATGAGGTCAAGACTGGGTTGTTTTTTAAGATCTGAGAAATAACAGCATGTTTGCATAGTGATAGGATGATCCATCGGAGAGTGAAATGGGAGGGATCAGGAAAGAAGGGGACGGGTTCAATGGTGACATCTATATGTACGTGAGAAGGGATGGTATAGCACACACGTGGATGTCACTGGGTTTAGGTGATGGTATCAAAGGTTTTCTTGAGGCAGGAAGGCAGAGTGTGTGGGTGAAAATGTGGTAATTGGGGTCGGTGGTTAGTTTCAGCCAATGGACCTTCTCTTCTGGTTGGTTCCGTTCTCTGTGAAATGGCAAGCAATGAATTATCAGCTGAGCATGAGGAGGGTTGAGGAGAGCAAAGGAGTTTTTATGTAAATCATACAACCCAGTAGTTTAGCTGGATGTAATATGTAACCTAAAGTCTCTCTAGACAGAAAAATATACTACCCAGAACTTGTGTTTATTCTCATGATTAGGGAATTTCCTTGAATGCTGCCCACTTAGCTGAGGGACATCAAGTGCCCTGGTTGAGTGTCTGTTGGAAACACATGGTGTCAAGGATGAAAACAGATTATGTAACCCTGAGTACACTGGCTCCTGCGGTGGAGGGTGTGAAGCCAAGGGAGAGAGGACTCCTCATTCGATGTTCTTATCACTATTGTGAGATAAGAACTAGCAAACTTCCACTAAAAATATAAATATAATATTCAACCTAATTGTTTATGTCAGTTTTTAAACAAATTTATTGCAATGTTGCATCTCATCATCTAAAACGACTTCAGAACATTTGTCCTCCTTTAGCCACTGTTGTTAGTATTATTTTGTATTGTCAAACTCAGAGGCAAATAATTCTAGAGTTATTTAAGAATACAGATGAAACCAAAGGAAAGTGAAAAGAGAATTAAAACTTCATTTCTGCTTTGCTTTTTGTCCAAAAAACTTATATCTAAGAGAAAACAACTGGATAACTTGGCTAAACATAGTTAACTTTTCATTTTTTTGCTTTCTATATTTATAAATTATGTTATATGCTTTCAATTTATTAGTAAGTCTTTCTGCCTTTTAAAACAAGTCCTTTATTCAGACATTCTGCATGAAATTTAAAAAGTGATAAAAATATTAAAGAAACTTACTCTTGACGATCATTTACTCTAACTCAAATTTAATCATTTTTTGATGAGCATTTTTATCTCCTTTGTCTGTTTTTAATAAAAATAGAAATTTACCATGCGATTTTTAAAAAATTGTAAATAACTGAGTTCATTAGTGAATTCTGGTTGGTTGCTTTGACCATTAGATGTCATTATACTTAAACGTTCCCTTGAAAATCCTATTATTTGAGTTTCAAATCATGCACAGCTTCACAACCACACTGAAGAGCACTCTCTGGGTTTTCGCTTCGCATGCTTTTGTCTAATTGCCCTATACCATACTCTACTCTGAGAGGCGTGCAGGCTGGAGAGAGTGTGCTACCTGAGGGCCAGCTGGGATTTGTATTATTGTACATCACGCATCACAGGTCACATTACAATAACCTCATCAATTAGCATATAATGAGTTTTTAAATCATTATCTTATGTGATGAAGACATGAGTTTACTGGATCCCGCAGTTCCTGACAGAAAAGATGGATCGCTGAGTTTGGAATTCCACAGTAGTTTGGCCAGCTTGAAACACTTGCAATAGGATCATACTGCTTGGAATTTGTTTTTCGAAAGAAATACTGTTGGACTGTGTGTGTGTGTGTGTGTGTGTGTTGGTTATTAAGAAATGCTTTTTCCAGGACAATTAATTATTCAAAGTGTATGAAAGAAAATTCAGATCTTTCAGTCCACAGCTTTCCAGGGGCTGAGCTGCATTCGGCAGAAAATCCTCCGTCGGTGGCCCAGACGCCCTCCAGTGTCTCTCCTGCTGAAGCTTGCCCTCCTTCCATTCAGGCAAGATGACGGTGGGAGGCGTGAGTCCCAAAGAGAATGTCCTGCAAGGGGCTGTTCTCTCCCCTCACACCATCACAGAAAAGGTAGGGGCTGGCTACTTTGCTCCAACTAAAACATTCAAAATGCACATTACCATATTAAAGATTCTGGAAAGTTCTATGACAAAAGTTCCTATTTAATTTTGTTGGAAAGGCGTCTTCAAACGTATTATCTTTTACTTTTCATAACCTAGATTAAACACCCACAGAAAAACAAATGTGGGGACTTTGGGTTAGGCTTTCTAACCTAAAATGGAAAGAAACCTGCATTGACTAACCACTTCAATATGCTAACATTTTAAAAAATTGTTCCATTTTATTTTAAAATGTTTGTAAATTCACCTGCAACCATAAGAAACAATGCACAGTAATCCCGTGTGCCTTTTACCCAGTTTTCCCCAATGATAGCATCTTGCAAGATGTACGATTCCTAACCAGGATATGAAGATTGATGTAACACACTGATCTTATTTGGATTTTTCCAGTTTTACATGTACTTGTGTGCGTATGTGTGTGCACTACTCAGCGTTCTCACGTATGTAGATTTGTGCATCCACCGTATAGTCAAGACATTAGATAATTCCAACGCCAATGCCACAAGCTCCCTGTGTTTCTCTTTTAGAAACACGCCGCCCCCATCTCTCCCTGATCCCTGGAAACTGCAAATCTGTTCTTTCTAAAACATTGCCATCTCCAAAGTGTTACATGAGGGGAATCAGGCAGTATGCAGCCTTGTGAAACTGGCTTTCTTCTCGAAACACAATTCCCATTAGATCCATCCAGGTTGTATATATCTAGAGCCCACTGCTGTTCGTTGCTGAGGAGCACCCAGCTCCATGGCATGGGGGGCCGCAGTGTGAGTGGAACCATCCTCTCTGGAGGGACATCTGCTTGTCCCCCGTGTTTGTCTATTGTGAGCGAAGCTGCTCTGAGTATTCACATACAGATTGTTCTGTGCACGTAAATTTTCATTTCTGTGGGATTAATGCCCAGTTGTGCAATTGTGGGTTAGAGTGCAGACGCGGGTTACAATGATGATAATTGAATTTTTAGTTTCATAAGAAACTGCTAAAGCCTTCCAGAGTGGCTGCATCATTTTCGCGTCCTACCAGCAACGTACCAGGCACCCAGCTTCTCCACCCCCGGCCAGCTTTTGATGTTGTCACTATTTTTTAGTTTAGTCATTCTGAGGGTATGAAGTGAAATCTCGTTGCAGTTTAATTTGCATTTCCTTAAATAATAATACTGAACATTTTCCACGTGATTTTTTGCCATCTGTATATCTTCATGGCAAAATGCCCCTTTATACCTTTTGGTGTTTTCTAACTGAATTGTTTCTTTTATACTGTTGAGTTTTGGAGTTCTTTTTATATGGTTTAGATAAATCATCTGTCAAATACATGGTTCGCAAATATTTTCTCTCAGTCAATGTTTTCTCCCAGTCTGTAATTTACCACATTTTCATCACCTTAGTAAGATCTTTCACAGAGCAGAGTTTTACATTTTGATGAAACCCAATTTATAGTTTTTCCTTTCATGGATCCTACTTTTAGCGTCAGTGTCTAAGAACTTTACGCCTAGCCCTAGATCCAGATGTTTAGCTCCTATTTTTTCTAAATATTTGATAGTTTTATATCTTACTTTTAAGCCCATGATCCATTTTGAGTTAATTTTTGTATAATGTATAAAGTTTAGGTTAAGCTTTGTGTGTCTGTCTGTCTGTTTTGCCTACAGATAGTCAATTGCCCCAGCACCGTTTGTTGAAAAGGATAGCTTTTCTCCATTAACTTGATTTTGCATTTTTGTGAAAAGTCACCTGGAATATTTGTGTGAGTCCGGTTCTGGGCTCCTGGGTCTGTTCCATTAATCGATGTGTCTGTCCCTCCACACGCACCACTGGATACTGAATATTGTAGACATACAGTCAGCCTCAAGGAGAGTAATTCCTCCCGCCCTATTCTTCTTTTAAAACTATTGTTGTAGCTATTTTAGGATCTGTAACATCCCATAAAAATTTTAGGATAAGTGTGCCTATATTTGAAAACCTTGCCAGAATTTTGAAAGGGGGTGCATTAAACATAACAATTTAAGGAGATGAATCTTTTTCTATGCTGTGCCTTCCAATCTATGAACACCATATGTCTATCCATTTATTTATAAATATCTATCCACTTATTTAGGTCTTCTTTGATTTCTTTCATCAGCATATTGTAATTTTCAGCATACAGATCCTGTACATGATTTGTTAGTAATTCATTTTCTTTGGCATGATTGTTAATGATATTGTGTTTTTAATTTTCTGCATGTTCTTTGTTAGCATCTGGAAGTACAACTGGTTTTTGTGTGTTGAAGTTGTGTTCTGCAAACTTGCTGAACTCACTCACTTATTAGGTCTGGGACTCTGTAGAATCCTTGGGATTTTCTACATAGACAATCTTGTCATCTGCAAATAGAGACGATTATATTTCTTCCTTGCCAATCTGTATGCTTTGAATTTCTTTGTCTTGCCTCATTGCACTAGGACAGCGTTGAATAAGTCTTTCCCTTGTTTCCAATCTTAAGGAGAAAGCATTCATTATTTTACCATTGAGTATGACATTAGCTATAGATTTTATTTTTATTTTCTTTATTTCAAAAAGTGAAATTTGTATTTTAGATCTATTTTAGATTTGCAGAAAAAATGTGAGGATGGTACAAAAATTGTGTGTTCCTTACACAGTTTTTCTTACTATCTTATATTAATATGTTGCATTTGTTACGATTAATGAACCAATATTGATGCATTTTTATTAAACTCCATAATTTGTTCAGATTTTCTTACTTTTCTCCTAATGTACTTTCTCTGTCTCAAGATCCCAACCAAGACAGCCCACTACATTCAGTCATCGTGCCTCCCCAAGCTCCTCTTGGTGGAGACATGTTCTCAGAATTCCCTTGCTTTTGATGATTTTGATAGTTTTGAGAAGGACTGGGCTTGTATTTTCTGGAACGCCCCTATATTGGGATTTGTCTTGTGTTTTTGCCATTGATGAGATTGGGGTTATGGGTTTGGGAAGGACAACCACAGAGGTAGAGGTCCCTTCTCACCACATCTTATCTAGGGTGCGCACTGTCAACATGACGCATCACTGTGGACACTCACCCTGACCGCCTGGCAGAGGCAGCATTTGTCAGCGTTCTCCACCATGAAGTTCTTCTTTTCCTCCTCCTAGATTTAGGAACTAAATTTAGTTACACTTTGTTGCAGACAAGCTGATGGATCTCACCTGTCGTGTTGGTGTTTGCATCCCTTGCAGAGATGCAGAAAAACCACCTCATTTCCTCAGGACTTAGCAGATGTCCTGTATGTAAAACACATTCAGGAAGCAGTGTTGAATATTTTAAACCATCCAAACACTGTTGTGTGACCATAATAATCGCACCACATTGTTTGTTTTCACTTGTGCCCTCTGCACAATGGGAAGACAGGGTTTTGTGGTCTTTAAAGACTCAACCGCTTACACATTGCCATGGCCAAAAGAGAGGCTCATGGTAGGAATGAAAACTGTTACCTGAGGCAGGAAATCTGGAAGCAGGCATTGCAGGAGAGGTATTGAGATATAATCAGAGCAGCTGAAGCATTTTTTCTTATTGAGAGAAACAGTCTTCCAAGACTATAGGGCAGAGAGCTGTACGTACTTGTGAGCACCGGGGTGCATCCTGCAAAGGCCTTCTGGGAGAATCCCTGGTACAGGGAGCTGTCTTTGTCAAGCAGAGTGGGTGCCACCCAGGGCCAGGGTTTAGAGCTCAGGGCCTGCATGCAGGAGGGGTATTGCCTGCAGGTGGGAGAGTTTGACCTCCAGGGGATCCGGAAAAACCTGCCCTTTTCTCGTCTTTTCTCTCCCCCATTTTCTCTTTCTCTCTCTCTTTCTTTTTTCTCATTTTCCACTTATCATTGGATAATTACTTTACTTTGTCACATGCACTTGGCACTTTAAATTCTCATATAGACAAAGTGAGATCGCAGAAACTTGACTTTTACAAATTTGGGCAGAGGTGACCACCCCACCCCCTCAATTCCTCAGTTTTTTTGCATTTCAAAATAAAAAGGCAGCAGTAGAAATTAGAAGAAAAGATTAACAGCAGCACTGTCTTTAAAAGAAGGATTTCTCATTTTGTGTCTACATATCCTAAGGTTCCTTTAATTATAAAGCATTAATTTCTGGAATAAACTGAAGGAATTAAATTCTTCCCAGCAGATTCTGGCTCCCCTGGACTTAGATGACCAGTGACATTGTTTGCGTTTCTCGGATGTAGTTAGAAACCTTTACAAGATTATAGAGATTCTCCACAGTTCCCAGACCGTGTGTCATAGAGCCGCTGTGACCTCTCGTCTTCCTCCGTGGCTGATGCTGTCCTGAGGCTTTTCCTTGTCCTCTTAGAGCTCTGAGACGCCTCTCCACTGCAGGCATGTCACGACAGCCCCTCAGGCCCCATGGGCAGAAGGCCTGCAAAGCCTCCTCACTCTGCCCAGGGGCTCAGTGGTCACAAGTGCCAGCCAGGCAAGGAACTGGTTCTGGGCTCCCAGGACCCACAGCTGCTGTCAACCTCGTCTGTAAACTCATGGCTGTGAGGAGGAGGGTGGGTCCAAACGGGGACTCCGAGGAAGGCAGAGGGGGCCTAGGTGCTGGCCAGACAACCAGCAGGTCACCTGCAAATGTCTTCCTCCCATGAGGACAGGAAGAGCGTGAGACCCGCTCTATGAATGAAGGGCACCCAGCCGGTGACTACAGGGGGCCGCCAGCAGCAAGCCCAGAGGTCACAGTGCCTCTGCATCACGCCTGCAGTGGTGACAGGAAGAGACGAGTGAGGAAGCCAGGGCCAGGCTGGGCTGTGCTGCTGGGGCCGCTTCGCTGGGTCTGCGGCCACAACAGGGCAGCTCCTCTGCAGCCCCAGAGAGGTTAAGCCATCGGCCCAAAGATTACACAAATTGTAAATAGTGGAGCCAAAAACCTGACTCAAATCCAAGGCCAAAGGCCTTGCGTTGGTCCGGTAGCTGAATTTAGCAGCAGGGTCAGCTGGTCACGCCAGGTGATCTGAGTACATTCCATGGCTATGCAGAGAGAGAACAGAAAGCCACGGGGTGCCGTCTGCCTGCTTGTTTGTGGAGGATGTCTGCTGCTTCTATGCCCCAGGGCTCTGCTCCATCTTCCTAGAGGCAGCCCCCTCGCCTTCATTCTTTTGGGGCCCAGCTGATTCTCAGTCATCCCAGACTTGGTTTATGTGCCAAGATTAGCAGACAGTTAGAGGACCCTGTCGCCTCCAGGCCCAGAAAGAGGCCCAAGCTCCTGGCAGTCACAGTCACTCTGATGCAAGGCCGTGGTTGATGGACACAATTTAGGGCATGTGACCAAAGCTGGAGCAATCTCCTTGCTTGCCTGGGACTTAAACGCATGTCAAGTTCCTCTATTTCCTTGGGATTGCTGTCTGTCTGAGGTGAATGTAGCCAGGAAGCATGCTCCTTCTTCCCCAAGTTGAAGAGCGCTGTCTGTCCTGGGTGAAGAGAGTCAAGGATGGAGGAGAAATGTGAACACAGGATCAACGCACCCAATGGTGGCTCTGACAGCCTGGACTGTCCTGCCAAAGGGGCTCTGTCCTGTCCTCAGTGTCGACGGGCCAATACATATCCTTTGCTGTTATTGTGTATTTGCTTGAGCTAAGTTGAATTGCAATTTTCTTACTAGCAAAAGAGTCCTCTTTACCCTAAGTTTTACGGCAGCAATGCTCAGGGCAGGAGCAGAAATGGAAACACTGGTAACACCACGCTAAAATCTAGAAGTCTGGAGGTGTGGAAGACATTAGCAGACAGGTGACCACTCATGCAGGTGTGAGGGGACTTTACCAGTCCTAAATCTGGAGGTCCTGAGTCCCAGACCAAGCTGGATAGCTGGTCTACCCGCCGAGCAGAGAAAGCAAAGCATTTCCACCTGATAAAGCCCTTTGCCTGTCGAGTAAACTCTTCAATGCATCCGTAGAATGGCTTTACTGGACCTTCCTCCTGACTAGCTGTCTAACCATGGTGGGGTCCTTGAAGATACGGGGGGACAGACAGCAGTGTTGTGTAGAATGTGATTTCAGTTGCGGCTTTACCAAGGCAGTGGGATGATAGGAATTTCACTTGCATTTCTGTGGGTTGGCCCACCAAACGACAAAGTGGCTGCACTGATGGTGTGTCCTGGGGGCACCTTGGGATCCTGGCCACAGAGGCCACAGTGCCGAGTGGTGCCTCCCACATAAGGGACTTTGGTTTCTGCTGTGACGGTGCATTCAGCTCGGCAGGTATGTCGGGGTCTGAGCAGGCAGGCCCCCCACACACTGAGCACATGTGCTTCCCTGAGCAGTTGGCAGAAGCCGCGAGTCACCCCAGCTTTTTGTTTGGGGAGGGAGAGAAAGAGGCCAAATTTACTAGACTTTTTATGTTACTGAGGCTGTCATTTGAATAGGGTTTTAAAAAATATATAAAACATAATAACTGGATTAATACGAGTATGTTGAAAGATAAACTAACAGCCGAATATATCTGTTAATTTTTTTAAGTGTTTGTAGCACAAACATAATTGTAATTGAAAACAACCTCACTGAAGAGGGAAAAATGATTTTTATGCCCCAAGCAAAACACACACATACACACAAAAAAATAAAAGGCTTAAGCTTTTTTTTTTTCCCCGAGAACATCTGGTTTACAGTACTCAAAAAGCAAACGTGGATTAACCTAGAATTTAAGCATGCGTCATATACAAACCATTGATTAAAATATGTTAAAACCCATAGACCTTGTGGAAAGGTACAGTATTCTTTACGACATGTAGATTTTTATAAGAATATAAGAAAAGTGGAAATAAAAGTGTTTCTCTGAATTCTGTCATCAAAAATTAAAATAAGTCTGTATGACTTAAACGTTATTGCTCTGTCCATCTGCCCTTGTACAGCAATGAGTCATGAAGCATGAAGGGCTAGAGCTGCCTACCTACAGCAAGCCTTTAAGTTTCAAGAAAATGAGTCCTTAGAGTTCTGTTCTCCCATTTTTATCCTTTGTACAGGATGCTATTAGAAGATTCATTCTGTGCCCTTAACTGAATCATGAATATGAGTCCAAACCAGAAACCCTAAGACGAGAGTTTGGCCTCAGACTTTGACTCTTCTCCTCTATTCAACTAGGGTTCCTCCAACTCCAAGAACTGTAGGTCAGTCCCTAATCCCACCCCAAAAGGAAATCCAAATTCTAACGTCTTTGAATGCTGCCTGGAAAGACAGCCTATGTGAGGAGCCCTCAATGGCATCTGCATTATGCATCAATGCACACTCATGAAAAAGGACCTGAAGAATACAGAGCACACAGGGTTGTATTTTTGAAACAGTGCAAGGAATTGCTCTGGAAGATGTCTTTCCCCCGTTGACCTTGTTGATGGACATCCAGCCATGACTAAGTGAGGCCAAGTTGCCCTAAGATCAGCAAAGAGGACATGGGAGATATGATTTTGCTCCTTCAGGGAAGCGAGTAGGAGAAGGTTCTAGTTCTGTCACGTTCACACAGATCCAGTTCAAGACACGTATCCTTTCTTGCTCACACCACATGTCCTTTCCCACTATGAATAAAACACCAAAATCAATACCCTGTGACATTGTGTCTCCGCCTGCTCCCCACAACATCACGATAGAAAATGTTCATTACAACTCTTGTTTCTTATGGTACCTTTTCCTGTGTATCTTACACAGTGGAATTTCAGAGACTGAAAAGTCCAAATAATCAAATTATTTCATAGGAAATATGCATTAAGATCCTCAGGACCAGGACCTAATTAGAGAAGGGCTTTATGTCGGGAACAGAGAATGTTTTGTTTCTTGAGTCATATAGCATTTTGTCTTTTCCTGACAAGGGCAGTGTGCCACAGAACGGATGAGATATAATTATTTTTTTTTAATTCCAGAAAATTTGCTTGATGTTCATAAATAATCTATTCAATCACTTTAGCAAAAAGGAAATGTTAAAATGATGGAAAATACCCTTCACCTGGACTTGTCCGTAGTCTTTAAATCATTCTCTAGTCCATTCCTCTTGCTGACATTCGGAGATGATTTTAATTAAGGACCCTTGACAAGGTACCATAGTCATTTAAAATTACTGGCTCAGGAAAATCTTTATAAAGATAGCTTTAAAGAGTTCAGAAATCCCAATAGTTCTCAGTATCAAGAGGGTGCACCATAGAATTGTAAATGAGTGCCTGCACTAGCCAAGGTTATAGAGTGCTGTTGTTTTTCTGGTTTGACATTTCATAGATTCCAAGTGGGCCTAGCTTAGTGGCATAACATAAATCACAGGACAGATGTGAATATTGTAAAACTTGAATGTAGGAACCTTTCAGAGGCTAGAAGTTAACAGTAATCAGTGAGTATTCTAATAGTATGAGTTATTGCTAACATCATAATTATAGTGTAAAATAGCAATTTTTATAGCAGAGGAGCACCAAAAACTAATTGCCAGAACGATTATAATAGCTATGAATTAATAGATCATTTTAAATTGTGGTGACTATTTTAATAGTGAGACAGAAGCATCTTTTGTGTTAAAACAATAGTCTAAAAGCATAATCAGCGCTCTTTTATCATGATAAAGATTATTCCTTTTAACTTAAGCTAGCCAAAATGATCCCAGACTTGAGTTATCGTTACTCTTTCTCCTGACCAGAAATCACCTCTTTGTCCTCCATGCTGCTTACAATACTTGTGACCTCTACCTTGTACTGTAGATTTTGGGGTGGATGTTTCTCTCATACCAGAATACAAGTACCTTGGTGGAAACTTTGTTTAATTAAGCTCTAAGTATCCTGAATTTCCCCAATATACCAAGAGTCAACAACTGTGACGTGAATAGAATTGAGTTCAATGAACTGAATGATTTAATCTGCATTAGGGTGAATCTGTGGATATCGCTGGATAGAGAAAAGGACTAACAGTGCCAGGACACAGCCACAGCCAGGGCCAATTTTCAACTCAGACCTCATACAAGGTATAAGAAAGAAACTAAGAAATTAGAGTTTATGAAATGGAAATGGATGGTCATTGAATTATTCTGTACAGCTCAAATTCATCTTACAAAAACTTATTAAATTCAATTTCTTATGATATAATTCACATATTCAGAAATTAATTGTATATCAATTGGTTTGAATGCTACCCTTGCATAATTTTCTCTGAAAATAAACTGACCAGTCCATAGGGCTGTGCAATAGCCTTCTCTGTACTGGATCATTCTCAAGTACATTTGCTACTCATGTGTTCATTCATTTGAACATTCAAAGATCACTGATTAGGTACATATGATTGTGCATGATCTTAGACACTGACTGGGGGAGTAAAAGACATAGAAGCCTGGAGAAAACACAACTGATTTTCACTCTTCCAAAATAACCGTCTATGAGTAATGTTTTATTGGATGTATTTTTTAAATCATCATTTCGCAATTTATCAATTGATATTTTTTGAGGAAAAGCACTCTATAATTGTTAAATCAATCATAAATTTGAAAACTCACTTTCCAGAAAAAGGCAATGATGTTAACTTTGGTAAACATGTCCCTTCAGTGTGGCCTGGAGACAGACCTTGCAAAGACGCTTCGTGGCACGGGCTCCCTTGACTTAGTAGAGGCAAGAGGATGCCTCCCAGCCCGTGCGAGGCAGGGGTGGAGCTCATTTGAACCTAAGTTCCCGCATCGGCCTGTGTGTTTGAACGTGTGGATGAGGGGAGATTGACAGCCGGGCGAAGGAGGTTGGGGGTGCTTAGGAGAGAGCAGCACGGTGTAACCATCCCTCCCCTGCACACCATAAGAGCACTGGGCTCGCCGCCGGATGGCATCTGTACTCAGTCCCTGCTCATCTGCTCACATGTTGTTCTCTATGTACCAGAAACAATGAGGTCATTGCCAAGATGAGCCCCTTGCCAAGTTTCGTCTTTAGATCAAAACTGTTTACATTATGGAAGAGTAAACAGACAGGGGAACCCAAGCCCTCTGACGTGATACAGGAGGCTTTATTATCACTGCTGTTATTAACATAAGTGCGCTCAGAAACTCAAGCCACAAACAAAAGCAGTGAATTATAAAAAGCTATATTCAGTAAGAGAAAAGAATAAAAACAAAGGGGTGCATTGCTTGGGCCTACCCCAACAGCGATTTTCCATGTACACCAGAATAAAGACTGAAAAATTCCCTTCCTTCATCACTTTCTATCTATTAGACAGACTTCTTTAGAATACCCCCACCCTGCTGTTCCCTCACTTTGCCATTCTCTCCCACATTTTTCTTCACACTCCTGAAACAGCACGACGACATATTCTAAAGGGCATTAAGATATGCATTTTATATCGACACCTATGGCTTCCATTCTACTTTCTAGCATGTTTTTTTGTTCTGTTGATGGTTCGAGAGCCATTCAATTGCTCAGAGAATCATAAAGGTTTAGCACCCATAAGGAAACCTGTGACCTGGCACCCAAATCCCTCATTTCTCAGGTGGCTCACGCTATGCAGCTTGCCCAGAGCCACAAGGCTGGTTAGGGGACGGTGAGGACGCAGGCCAGGCTGCCGTCCCCGCACTGTGCAGAGGCCGACCTCATGGTGTCCAGTGAGGCACAGGCAAAACTCACCACCAGTGGAAACGTGAGCAAGCGTGAGACGCCCTCTTGCCTTCGCCTTATTAAAAGCTGGTAGACAATAAAGGTCTCCGGGACTCAGAAATACTGTTAATGACACACCAATAGAAGCAAATGCAAAACTATTAGATTTATACCAAAAGCCGCGTGTTGTCCCTCATGTGACTCACTCGCTTGCCTTTGGGCAAACAAGCTGCTAATATCCTCATAATCTCTGACAGCCGTCCTCCGTAGTTCTATAGGGAGCAATACTCTGATTTTCCGGTTGGCAATGAATTTCTCCAAATATGGTTTAGTGTCAAAGAAAATTCTTACTGTTTTTTTTTTTCAGAAAGAGAGATGGATAAGGCATGAACTTCTTAGAAACAAAAGAATCTATAATCATTGATCTGTGCCTGTCTGTACTGCAGGATCTTTCTGCACAATTTTTTTCCTAGCTTTTACCTGATATTAAAAATAAAAGTGAAGCATTATGTAGCGATCCCTGATGAGCAGGATAAAACTATTAAGCTTACACATGTCAATATTCCCAGCCTCCCTGTCTTGTCCTGATCTTGAATTAATACATCACATTGGAAAGAGACGTAGGATAGTAATATACATGTAATTGTACAGGATGTCAGAGCACATCCAGTGTTTCCAACATATACATTTTTATTAAAATGTATTTTTAACATACCTTGGTGGCATTTGTTTTGTCATAGCTTTGATATATTTGGGATAAAAGTATAAAGTTTCGTTTGGACAACCAGAAGCTGAGCCAGTCAGTTCACACGGTGAAAACCCGTGAGTTGGGGACGATTGTAACACCAATAGGTGTGTTTATCTGAATGTAAAAATATTAATGGAAAGATTTCAAAAAATTAGCCAAATATATGGTCACTTAGTGCCATTTCAGTATCTTTTAATCCCAAAAGTATTACTTTAAATATGAGACCTCATATTTCTGTCAACATAAGACACCTTTTCATATTTTACTGAAGCATCATCCAGAAACATATTACATGTTGTTAATGACATAGACCTTACAAAATCATTTCAGGTTAGCATAAATGTGAGGATTAACCTAATAAATGTCCCTCATTCTCTTCTTTAAAAAAGATTAATAGATTACTTAAAAAAATGAAATCATTTGTCTGTGGTAACCAATGAAGTTAGTTAATGCATATTTAGTAATGCCTTTTGTAACTTAAATAGAATGACTGTGTTTTAAAAACTAAAGTTTGATATAGATGGGAAGTGACAGAAGGCCGATCGTCCAAGTGATGTATGGATTTAGGCTAGCTATAAATTTGGAGAAATTTACAAATGAAGTCAAAAGTTTTTATCTTTTCCTCATAAGAGTGGACCACAATTCAGCTTTCAGTTACACACGTTCTCTCTCGTTTCATTGATGAAAATAGGAAATGTGGTGCTTGGGTACCACAGAGGCATTCTAAAACCCTGATAGCATTACATCTTTAAGGTATTTCTCTGTTCCTTTAGCCACAACCTGTTGCAGCCATGACTAGCCCGGACTTGGGATAGCTCCTCAATAGTCTCATTTTATAGCCAAGAAGCAGATGAAACTAGGGACGAAATTTGAGCTGGTTACACTACTTAGTGGCAAAGACAGATATATCCAAGGGGGTCTGATTTTTAGCTTGGTGTCTGTTCCACTCCATCAAGCTGCCTCAATTTTATCACAGGAAGGGGAAAAAAGGAAGTTTTTCTTCCAAAGATGTTTTTTAGAAAAATCGAAGAGTTATACACTATTAAGCAAGGTGCAATAGAACGAACGTTTGAAAAATGTGCAGCAGGTTCAAGGGGTTGAGCAGCATCCCAACTTCATCTGTCAATTGGTTTGTTGGGCAACAATCGGTCCAAATATTTCAGGTACCATAAATACCATCATAAAATTAGTTAATTCAAATATCGTGAGCATCAGCTTCTCAGCATCGTTTACGTGGTGGCTTCTTTGATGGGGTTTCTGCAAACTCTGATGATTTGCTGCTGCACTGTGATGTTTATGGGCTCAATAAAGAGAAGGTTCTAAAAGGATTATAGGCACTGAAAAAGGAAATATAACCTTTTCTTCAGGAGAACGGAGCAAACAGACTAAACACTTTTGGAATTTCTTGCCTGCTATGCACAGGCGATGATTCCCCATAGACATACCCAGTTGTTTTATATCCTCCACAAAAGTCTTCAAGGGGTGGAATAAAAATTCCAGCTATAAAGAAAACTATCTCCTCTTCCCACCAGCACCCTGATGCATCCTGTCAGGACCAGTTCCATCAAGAAGACCCGTCACAGGCAGCCTCAGAGTCTGAACCGGCACGTCTTGACTTGATTTGGGATCTCTATAATAGCAACAATATCCTCTTTGTTTTTAAAACATCTTCTGGTACCATGAACATTTTTATGGGAATTAAACAAAAGTGTTGTTTAGACTTGGGTCTGTCCTAATTACCCCAGCTGTAGAATCTGAGGAGGAATTGGAGGATATTGATCCCTGTGTGGTAACTCTCTACAATGGACAGTGTGAGCCTCACAAATGCGACGTGAGTGGCCCTTACATTGGAAAAGTATTTCAGAAGGACCCTTCTTGGGCTTCATTGGGGAAAAAAAAGGAGAAGAAGAAGTTAATTGTGTCAATATTTGGGATTAGATAGTTTGGTTTTGGTTTGTCTTAAAAGAGTTCTGTGGCTGAACTAAGTCCTGGTTTCAATATTAGATTATCTCCCAAAGTGTGGGTGGGACTCATCTTGCTATTGTGTCTCTACATTTGCAGTTTTCCCAAATAATGTTCCTGTGCACAGCTCCAGGGCAGGTATTCAGCTTAGTCCATTGTTATATGTTCCTATGCTCCCGATTCAAGCCACGCTCAGTGCAGTGGGGGCTGAATGAATGTGAGGGTGGGCTTTGTTGCTGTTTGCTGTTCTGCGTCCACCCTCCCTGAACTGCTTCATTTTTGCATAATTTTCCTTTTTATATATGTAATATAATGCAATATGAAAATATCTGTGCTCAAATAAGACCAAAACAGCTTTCGATAAGTAAAAATACGATAATTTTAAGTAAGTTATTGTGTCACGTCTTAATTAGCATTATTTTTCTTTATTAATGGTACATAAAATAATGCTAGATATTGTAATTTGTAGCGAGTCAGATCTGATGAAATATCGTGTGTCTTCTGGATTAAAATTTTTAATAATGGATATATATGTGATATTACTATTCTACAAATAATTCCACTGTCTAGTCAGAATTTTTCTTTTTAACACTTTAACTTTGTTCATTTTATGTGTCACTAAATCATATGTCAAAAAATTGTTGAGGTCCTTGTTTACCCTCACAAAATTATTGATAAATTTTCATCTGGATGAGGTCAGACAAGAATGGCAGAAACGGAATAATCTATGATCAAAAGCACTGATCTGGGAAAATATTAAGGTTAAATATTAAGCCAGTGGAACACACTCTGAAAAATGCCTGTGTAATTTTGTGTTGACAACCTGTTTGTCTCTTTCAGTCCGTGCTTTTTGCTGTGCTTCGATGGGTTAAGGGGCTGATCCTCTACTGTGCCAGGCTGCACTTTACCTGCAGGGCTCCCCTGGTCGTGGGGAACATATGGGCAAACAAGAGATCTTAGTCTGCAGAGGCCGCAGGAGTCACTCAGGAGTGGAGAGGAAGGGGAAGTTCTGAGCTTGGAAGGCACCAAAAAGGGAGAGAACACTGGGCAAAAAGAATTGAGACCAATTAAGGAGTAGATAAAGATAAATCATGATCAGAGGAAGGGAAAAACCTGGCGACCTGCAAGCATTTAGGAAAATCTCTGCTTTTAACAGATTAGTCAGGTGCAAAGTCCCTCATGCTCACTGGGTAAGGCTTCCTGCCCTCCTCTTCCCTCCTCCCACCCTTCTTCCTTCCTTCCTTCTCTTTTTCCTTCCTTCCTTCCTTTCTCCCCCTTCGTCTCTCTCTCCCTTTTTTCTTACCTCTTTTTTTTCTTTTAACTGATTCATTAACGGTTTAAATAGAAATGGGATGGACCAACTGCCCTAAATATTATATTTTTGTACAAAGGATATGTACAAGAAAGTCCATTCCTGTTGAAGTTTGCCCAAATCCCTGCATGTATGACTCTTCCCAGTTTAGGGTGTAGGGGGTCAGAATTGGCCACCCCAAAATTTGTCTTCTTGGGATAAGGATTATTTTGGGCTGGTTGCTTTCAAAAATTGCAGACATGGGAAAAGCCCTGGACACCAAGTAGAAGTAGAAGTTACTTTTTGAAAAAGACATTTACATTTGTAAGGGAAATCTCTATCTGTAAAGGTGTCTCCTTCTGTGTACCAGGAAGAGGGGGATGA
Organism: Equus asinus; assembly: GCF_041296235.1. Taxonomy (NCBI): domain Eukaryota; kingdom Metazoa; phylum Chordata; class Mammalia; order Perissodactyla; family Equidae; genus Equus; species Equus asinus. The sequence continues at coordinate 1,975,981 of NC_091796.1, read as the reverse complement.
CCTTATCTCTAGAAACTCTTATCAATGCAGAAGACAAGGACTTAACTCTGCATAAAAATCTTACTCTTATTTACTGTGCTTTTCTGGTAATCTCCCAAACCTGATTCCCCCCATCTCCAAAATCTTCCTTTGTCTTTAGCTGAAGATGGTATTTAAGCTGGAAGCTTGGTCATTTGTTGAGTTACTCAGCTTTCCTGGGTTTCTCCCATGTATACATGTTATAAAGCTTTGTTTAATTTTCTTCTATTATTATCTCTTGTCAATTTAATTCATAGCCCAGCCAGAAGGACCTAGAATGAGTAGAGGATTTCTCTTCCTCCCCTACAGTTTGGCGATGAGGATGGGACAAAATTCCACTGGCTAGATGCTGCTTGCTCCTGGACTGCTGCTGAGCTGAGAGATGCTGGAGCCCTGACCAGAGCCAGCACGAGGTAAGAGTTCTTAGCATGTCAGTCTCCCAGATCTCTGCCTGCAGGGTCCAGTGGAAGTGAAAGTCGTGAGGTTTTTTTCATTTTCTAAATTTAGATTAGCAGGAGAAAATATTGGTGAAGCTAGCTTCTTGGACTCAACAACTCTAGGATTTTGTTGTGTACTCATTTGTTAATTGATTCTTTTCCTCCCAGAGATAGTCACTATTTTTCTTTGTCTTTGTCTTTTTTGTAGTTTGTCATAAGACAAAGGCATCTCTATAAGCCTGTTGTCTGGGAATATGTGCATGAATTGAAAGCTGTTGCTAAGGGCGTCTTGGAAGCCAAAAAGGCTGCAAATTTGGTGGGTGCAGGTGGAACAGTTAAGAGCCATTAGGGTGTTCACCACCTCAAGAAGTCTCCCCTGAAAGGATGAGTTGGTCACAGAATGGAGCAGATGACTCAGTCTCCCTGCCAACTTCCAGAAAATGTCCATGCAATGAGGAGGTACTCATTAAAGTACACACAATCCCCAACCCTGTGGAACCTCCCTGCTGGGTATTATTCTGGCTTCAAGAGACCCAAGGCTTAGCTAAAGCTGCTAATGTGTGTATAAGATAAGGTTTGTTTCTTTTGTCTTGTTCTGCACTTTGAGAGCTGGGCTTTGTGACCCTTCTGGTCTCTGTCATCCAGAGGACATGTGTACTGTCATTCATCTTCGTGGCCAGGTGAGTAGACTGGGATTCTGAGATGCACTTTCCTTGTCCAGCTGTGTCAGCTCTCAGGGGAGTTTGTCCTAAGGGGTCACAATTGCTTCCACTGGTGGCTTTTTCATCTCAACCTTTGTTGCTTGTTGATTCTGCATGTGCAACAGAAGCCTTTGTTTTTCTTAGACTATTTTTGGGAGTGAAATTTCTGGATCTCTCTTGCATCCATGGTTAAGATTATTGGTATGAGTTGCTATTAAGATCCTACTCACCAATGTAGCCAGACGATGGATCATTTAAATTGGGAGAACTTCTAAATTGAGTGAAAAAATTTGTGAGCACTCTCTTTGGTAGCTAGGAAAAGGCCAAATTATAAAAGGAAATACAAAAAATAATAATGGCTAGCATTAAGACTCTATTTCAGGTTACAGTTAAATTGAGAAAACATAAAAGTATAAGTGGTGATAAGATTATAAAGCTTGGAATGGTTGAACCAGTTTTATATAAAGAGGTTATATCACCTTTGCCTGACCATGTTTTAGGATCTCCAACTAGGAAAACTTCCCCTATCCAAAATTGTAAGACCAACACCTATTGATAAAATCCTAATGAATGCTATGATGGAATTTAGATGAAATTTTGTATAAAAATTAACATATTTGTGGGTTTTTATGTTAAGTGATTGCATCTCCTTTTGCCTGATTGTATTATATATTGCACTGCGGGGATAGACATTGTGTCTCACGGGAAAATGTTTCCCCTGCCTGATTGTAAGGCAGCATATAAATCTGCCCTTCAGACAATGTAAATTAAACTTACAAAAGGGAAGTCAATAGGGTTGCCTGAGCCCACACAGTATGAGATAAAAACTAGAGGCTAATATCAGGTGCTAATAAAAAGCTAATAAAAACCCCTCCCCCCCCAGGTAAATTGGTCTAGGGTTAAATTGTACACTTAGAAAAAAGGGGAACTTTTTTAAATGCTTTGTGCAAATTTTTAAAGGTGTATGACATTGTCCTAAAATTTTAAAACAATAGTTATGGAATCTTTGTGTAAGTGTGTCTATATGTATGTTATATATGTGATATTTTACCTCCAGATGGTATGGCCAAAATTAAGAGCTCTCTTTAATTGGCTTAAAGTAAGCTCTCACATCATTTCTAAATGTGATAGAAACTAACCCAAACATATTCCAAGTTAATGTGATATGAAATAATCTTTGGTAAATGAAAGTTTATTTAAGATTGTTGGTTTGATGAAAATGGATGTGTCCTCAAGATTATTGGCATTGGATACAATGCAGACATGCAGCCTGGGTTTACTACTAAAATAAGCTCATGTTATCCCTGTTACAAATTTGTCAGCAAAATAGCTATGAATGATAGCTAATTTTGCCTAATGTCTTATGAAGTTTTTGTGGATAATCTAAACATAATTGTTGGAAACAAATGATTTAGGTGTAAATGAGATAAGAGTTTAAACTTTTAGCAATAATTATGTTTTATGACATGTATTTAATAACTCCCAATCTCTTTGGTAACTTGAAACATTGAAGTTTTGCTCAATTAAATGATGGAATATTCAATGAATACCTACATTGTTTATAAATAAGATATTAGACATTAATTACTAAATGTAAGTTTGTCTTCTTTTGACTTCTTATTACAGAAAAACTAAAAGGTGTTTTGGGACTATTGGTAAACATGTCATGTGTTATGTTAAAAGATTGTACTACAAAATGACATGTTTCTAGAAATTATGAAAAGTGTTTATAAATTTTCCAAGCCACAGAATGCTAATGTAAATGTTCACAATTGTTTGCTTCCTTAGTTTTCAATAAAAATTAAGGTTTCTAATGGTTATAAGTTCTAATATGTGATTAAAGCTACTAAAAAGTAAGAAAAATATATTTGTATTCAAGGAAAGTAGGGTGTAAGATGTATGTTTTCAGTAAAGAAGGTATAAATAATGGAAATATTTTTGTTTAGTTAAGAAAGATAAATTTGTCCTGAAGTACTAGGAGAGAAGAAGGAAGGCATGGGACATGTTCTGAATGTAAAAAGAAAGTTATAGAAGGTTTGTGAAGAGAGGTTCTGAAAAAAGAGTTTCACACGTGGTCAAGCTGGCTAAAAGTAAAGTGAATTTAATTAAGTAAATGAGTTTTAATATCAAAAGGAAGTTAATGCAAAATTAGAGTTTGGTTTTTCCCACTATCTTAAAAGGTTAATTTTCCTAAACTTTTAGTCTGCTCTTGGTAAAGAGATTATGAAAAGTTTTTTCTTTGAGTAGTCTATCAGAAGGGTAAGAATTTTGTGTTTCATCAAAATAGATTTCCTGTTTTGTTTTTATCATGTCTTTAATCACAGGTGCTAAGGTTTATCTTACAGTTATTTAATTTGCTGCATTTGCCTGAAAATCTTTAATTTGTCACCATAGTTGAATGGACAACTAAACATGGTTTCATAGGGACCTATGATATTGTGTTGGTAAATATATTGATGTAAGTGTTTTATAAATTATATAACATTCCTAAAATTCTGATCTGTCCTGGTTATCAGCCATAATTCTAGTTATTATCTTGAAGTGTTATATGGTACAGAAACAGCCAAGTTTCTTTGTCACTTGCCATTTTGAAGTCTTTTGTCATTTACAGACAGTTAGTGTTTTACTCTGATGCTTTTGCAAATATGTTTCATCTTCAGAGAGATTCATGGAAAGGACTCTGACATTTACTTTGGAATGCAGGTTTCTGACATACTTTCAGATTTTAAAACTGAGCTGGGTGAGAAATTACAGAACTTCATGAAACTGCTAACCAAAGATCAACATCAAAAGCTGATTACGGGGCCAGGCCAGTGGTGCAGTGATTAAGTTCTCACATTCTGCTTCTCGGCGGCCCGGGGTTTGCTGGTTCGGATCCTGGGTGTGGATGTGGCACCGCTTGGCACACCATGCTGTGGTAGGCATCCCACATATAAAGTAGAGCAAGATGGGCACGATGTTGGCTCAGGGCCAGGCTTCCTCAGCAAAAAGAGGATGACTGGCAGTAGTTAGCTCATGGCTAATCTTCCTTCAAAAAAAAAGAAAAGCTGATTACATGGGGGGCTGTCCCAGTGGCGTAGCAGTGAAGTTCACACACTCCACTTTAGTGGTCCATGGTTCACTGGTTTGAATCCCAGGCACAGACCTACACACTACTTATCAAGCCATGCTGTGGCAGGCATCCCACATATAAAGTAGAGGAAGATTGGCACAGATGTTAGCTCAGGGCCAATCTTCCTTAAAAATAAACAAATTTTTAAAAAGTTGATTACGTGAAACTGAATGAACTGATAAAGATGATTGTAAATTTTTATGACTTTTGTTTGAAATGTTACTGATTTTTAAAAATGGGTTTTTTTTCAGATTTAAGGAAAACTTTTTCTCTTTTCTCTTAAGCTAACTATGACTTATAGCAATTTGGTAAATTATGCTTTTGTAAACAGAATTGAAACATTTATCTGTTTTCCCTACCTGATCTCTCCAGAATTTAAAAACTCTTAATGAATATTGTTATTTTCATAGCATATAGTTATTTGCATAAGTTCAATAAGAATCTGTTCTCTTTATAACAGGACACAATTGGAAACATTAGTTATATTCCAAAAGCTTTGACTGGAATGTCGTATTTGAGAGAAACATGCATAGAGTCAGATATGACCAGACAACTTTTCAGAAACAAAGATCAGACTTAATGAAATAAAGCCATTTGGAAATATTGGCCTAGTACGTTGTTTACAGGATTCCCAGCAACCTTACTGGGTAAGTAAAGAAGGGCACTTATTTGACCAGGGTGAGGAACCTCAAAATTTTAGGGAACCTCAAAAGAACAGAGGAATTCACCCAAATCTGTAGGCATTGCATGTAAAGTCTGATGACAAAGTCCTTGGCTTGGCTTTCCTGGCCTTGAGAGGCCTTTAAAGTTCAATCTGAGATTCTTTATAAAAGGTTCTAGCACAGCAGGTTTAAAAGAGCCTATATGATCAGTTTCTATTCTTGCTGCACTTATGTAAACAATTGGGCCAAATTAATTGAAACTAGACTTATTTTGCAAAGCAGTTAGCCTTGCTTTGGCTATCTTTGACAAAAATGAGGGTGACTTTAGAGATGAAATTATATTTCAGTAGAAACTGTAGTACACATGTGTGGATATTGGATCCTAGTTCTGTTTATTGTCATTAAGGTTTTTGCTTTCTTTTTTCTTTTTAAAGATTGGCACCTGAGCTAACTGTTGCCAATCATTTTTCCCCCCAGGTTTTTTCTCCCCAAGTGCCCCCAGTACATAGTTGTATATTCTAGTTGTGGGTTCCTCTGTTTGTGGCATGTGGGATACCGCCTCAACATGGCCTAATGAGCAGTGCCATGTCCGTGCCCAGGATCTGAGCACTGCACTCCCGAAGCAGAGTGTGTGGACTTGACCACTCGGCCCCAGGGCCAGCCCCAAGGTTTTGTTTTCTACCTGGAAACTGGACTGGATCCTGAACCCTTCTAGCCTCCTGAACTATCTGGCTACAAATCTCCAAACTAACATTTTCAATTTTTACTTGTAATCATTGAGAACTGAAAACACCCTTGTTCCTGAAACCCTGTAACTAAAGCTGGATAACTTGATATAGACTTTGTAAAGGTCACTATGACAGCATGCCAGTTGCTATGTAAGCCACTCAAAAGGAATCCTGAACACCAGATGACATCCTCAAAGATATTTCAAGCTACAAAAGATGCTTCAACCCTGACAACTAAAAATCTTCTTGACTGGCTGTCTCCTGGGCTCAAAAACTGGTTTATAATCTGCTCCAAACATTAACCTTGTTTTTCTTTTTGTTTCCATAGAAATAGTTCTTATTAAATACTTGATTACTTGCTTCCACAATATACGCCCAACTTTGGGAGTCCACCTGCATCACTACATTCTAAAATGACTTTAACTGGACTGATCTATTATCAGGACTAAGAAATGTGTTCAATGAGATGGAAAAATCTACCACTCAGCTTCTGCACTATGAAACTTCTTAAAGATTTAAAGGCAAGACTGTGGGGGATCAGAATTGGCCATGCCAAAATGTGTCACTTTGGCATAAGGATTATTTGAGGCTGGTTACTTTTAAAAACTGCAGACAGGGGAGAAGCTCTGAAAAGTAGATGTTACCCTTTGCAAGAGACATTTACATCTGTAAGGGAAATCTCCCTCTGTAAATGTGTCTCCCTCTCTGTACCAAGAAGAGGGGGTATGACCTTAACGCTAGAAACTCTTATCAATGCAAAAGTCAAGGATGTAAATCTGCATAATAACCTTACTCTTATTTACTGTGCTTTTCTGGTAATCTCCCATAAATGACTCCCCCCACCCCCAACATCCTCCTTTGTCTTTAGCTAAAGATAACATTTAAGCTGGCAGCTCAGCCATTTTGTTGAGTTACTGAGCTTTTCTGGGTCTCTCCTATGTATACATGTTATAAAGCTTTGTTTGATTTTCTCCTATTATTCTGTCTCATGTCAATTTAATTCATAGACCAACCAGAAGTACCTAGAATGGGTAGAGGATTTCTCTTCCTCCCCTACTAGGGCATAATATCTTTTTTTCTTTTCCAGTGAGGAATATTGACCCTGAGCTAACATCTGTTCCAATCTTCCTCTACTTTATATGTGGGACACCTGCTACAACATGGCTTGGTAAGTGGTGCATAGATCCACGCCCAGGATCTGAACCAAGGAACCCCAGGCCACTGAAACAGAGTGTGCAAACTTAACCACTACAAGACTGGGTCAGCTCCTATAAGGGCGTGCAGTCTGCCATGCTTCTTCTTTTCAAAATGCTTGAAGCCTTGATTTGGGACTTCTGTAGAGTGAGATCTCGTCTCTGCCTCCCTCTCACTTTTGACTTCTTGGACATAAGCAGTTAGACCAGGGAGCCACAGCCCCATGTGGAGTCATCCCATACACCCTGTATGGCCTCTCCCAATCTGTCCACCCCAATCCATGTAGCCATGGGAAGCATCTGGACTCTAGGCTTGTGCTGAGCTTAGTAGAAACTATGCCTCTCCTGAAATTCATATGCACCTTGTCTTGGATGCCAGGCTTCCCCTTACGGATATTCAAAAACCTTTGAGGATAACATGCTGCCAAAAGAATACAATCCAATGACCTCTGTCAACTCCTCTAATTGTCCTCCCTATCTTACCTCTGAGAGCACAGTCCTTTGAGTTCCCTTCAAACGAGCCACTCCCACCTCTTCATCTCATGCAGGGCCCCTTTCTCAGTCTGTCTACATTGTCTGCTCTTTGCTCTTCCTTCTTTCTACCAGACCCTTGCTTCTTGTCTTCACAAGCAAATCCTCTTCCACTTTGTCTTCTAAAGCCAAGGCCCCCTCATTCACCCTTCTCTGGTGCTCCCATCTGCGTTCTGCAGCCACTTCATGACCCTGAGTCTGAAGGTGAGTGGGAGGCACTCAGGTGGGAAGGGGACAACATGTCAACTTGTTGAACACTGGTGTTACCCTGGAAGCTGGGGGAATCCGTGGGGATGTGGGATGCCATTGACTCCACTGCAGTGTGGCACCTGCTTGGGGGGAGGGACTCTGCAGTTCAGTCTGCTTCCAACACTGTCCAACAGAGCCCGGCATTCTGTTCCAGTTAGAAAGGAGGCAGCATTTCTCTTCCCTAAAACTGTCATCTAAAGAGCTCCCTAAACAAGTTGGATTGCATTACACAGAGTTGTTCTTTCATAGAAATCACTTACTTATGGTTCTTCCTTGAAAATGGCTGTGAAATATGGGATAGTGCTCTTGCCTCATTCCCTGTTGTTCCCAACTCCAAGACGGCTCCACCTTGGAGAAGTCACATCACCTCTCTGGGCCCAGTTCGTGCCTCCATGAAAGGATGATCCAGCTACCTACCAAACAGGTGCCACGAGGACCACACACTGGGCAGAGGGAGAGCAATTCACTGTGGAGAGGAAATTTTGCCTGAAGTATGGCAGCTGGAGGTGGTGGGTTCAGATGCTTCCATCTGTGTTGGAAGACTATTCCTTCCAGGAAAGACCGCAGGCAGGGATCTCCAGGACTGCCCAGGGCTGGGGCAGGCCTCTGAGGGAAGACCAAGCTCATCCCAGATCCTGCTTCCTTGGCACATGTGCAGTAATCCTAAATGACCCCTGAACGTACAACGCTTCTGTGAAGACCTGTGTACTTCTTATGTTGCATCGTTTGATCTTGTCTGATGTTCAGATGGGAGTGGCAAGGGTCACACGCACATCAGAACTCACGAAAGTCGCTTAGGAGAGGTGGCGGGAGCTTTGGATGTGGCAAAGGAAACATCGAGTTATTGGACATTCATTTCATCAAGCTTAAAATGACATGGCACTGAAAAATGTGTCTGTGTTTCCAAACAAGCTGGGCTATAAAGCTGCCAGGCTATGTGCATGTGATTGTGCGTCAAGTGCTCTGAGCGTCCTGTGAGGGTCACACTCATCCTAGGAGCTCTTTTCACTCATATTTTTGCTAAGGGTTTGTCTCTATCCACCTTACCCAAGATTCACCCATCCTAATCCCAGCAATCTATTCGTTTCCTCTCTTTCTTCCATCAGACCATCTTTGCTACTAAAACAAAGCCCCGTACTCTGTCCCAGTTAGAAAGCAGGCAGCACTTCTGTTCCCTACAACAGCCCTATGAAGAGTTCCCTAAGCATGTTGGATTGCATTCTGCTGAGCTGTTCCTCCAGAGAAATCACTTATTTACTGTCCTTCCTCAGAAATGGGCTGTGAGCCATGGGAACCTGCTCTTGCCTCACACCCTGTTTGTTCCAAACTCCAGAGACAGCACCCCCTTCTGTGTGTCAGTGCCTCAGCCACAAGGATGCTGCGCCTCTCCCACACCCACCCCTCGACCATTGCCGTCCACAGCTAACCACCTGTAGACGGTTCTCTGTGCCCACTCTTATCTGCTGTTAGTTTATAATCCCTGAGAATGCCCTAATTTCTATCATTCCCTAAGCCTGTCATCATGGCTGAGACAGGCTTATCCCTCTGAACAGATGAGATTAGTCGATCATGTAAAGTCAAAAGGGGGATTATAAGGCGTGTAATACACTGAGTCAAATTAAATGTGTTTTGTTTGTACATCAGAAGATAGTGTTGCTGAGGCTGGAGTGTCTTCCACTGGGTATAATAAATTGCCAATAAAACATGAGTATGTAGGGAAAAAACCCTCAAGCAGAGAGTGAGAACAGAGTTAAGATGGTCGGCTTTTCCTTTATTTTTTTCTTGTTCAAACTAGTAAATGGGGTTCTTAATTCCATGGGTGCCTCTCATTTTTAATATCCAGTGCAGACTGAAGCACAAGCCAGCTCCACTCTGAATGGTTAGTTCCAACTTTCCATTTAATGTCACTTCAGCCTCAGCACTCGGTCTCTGTACAGGACTCACCTAAAATCCCTGGTCATTAATAGAATGTTGAGGAGTGTTCAGAGAGTCCTGGGGCCACAAAAGCAGAATTTCTTCCTAGGATGTTTCTAACCCCTGCTCTGATTTCCTAGACATCTCTATTTCTAAATGCTGGCTCCTATATTATTTGGATAAGAGAAACTAAGTACTTGTCTTTGAAAATTCTATTAAGAATTCCCCATGAAATAAGAAAACCCAAGAAACGTCAACAAGCAGACGGGAGACACTCTGAATGTCTTCAGGGCCCCTTGCTGGACTGTTATTCTAGACGCTTAATTGGCATTGGCAAAAGGAGACAGAATCTTCAAAAGGGCATTTTTTCGCAAATTTCACGTCCGTGGTCTCTCCAACGTGAAGAGGTGAGAGTCTGCCTGCATGTGCACGTATGGCCCTCTGGAAACACTCTCCTTGGCCCACCACTGCATTACTCATGTGAGATGAGGCCTGAGTGGGCTTTTCCAGTGCCTCCCACCTTCCAGGCACAGAAGAGCTACTGCATTAGATGGCGAATTATTTCTTTTATCATGGCCACTCTGTGTGTTATGACCCTTCTAAAAGTGATGTGGTATTTCCATGACAATATAGAGAAGTGAAAATATTAACGCCACTTTTACAGGGAAGGTGGCCTTTCTCCTGTGGAAGATAAGTTATGTGTGCAAGGGGTGGCAGAATCTTCCTTTTTACATTTTGAAATTCTGCTGTGATATGAAGAGAGGTGATAATCTTGGGGAACTATTGGAAATGAAAAACTTAATTAGGACTCCTCGCTCCCAGGGGCGTGGCAGGAAGCTGGGAAAAGCATGCCTCCCCCCCTCACAACACCAAGAACAGAGGTTGAAGAGGCGCAAACTCACAGCTTTTATTTTGAACCCATAAGAGAACTAATGTCCTCGGGCAAGCTACCAACTCAAAATCTGAGGAATGGCAGAGCCTCTAAAAGAAGATGGAACACCCTCATATGCCAGGGCAGATGGTGCCACACACAGGTGAGAAGAATTCAGGTAAGTTTTTGATTGAACAACAAAAGGCTGAGTATGTCTGGTGAGAGACATACTCAGGCGCCGGGGAGCTCTCTGACACACAGGAGTTGATAGCCATTCACGGGCCTTTTCTATGCACGCCACTGGGTGCTCACAAAAAAGATTGGGGCAACACATGAATCCTGAGCCAGCATCCCTGGGAACACTTGTCTGGGAGCGGGAGCCACCCTCCACTTTGGGAGAGGCACATGGTGCTGCCTGGATGCGTGGCCCATCTCTCTTGTGGATGAAAGTTTTCAACCCTGGGACAAACAGCACACACTGTCACTCTTGAGGGACCCGTAAAACCCATTACAGATGAGGCAGGGATTTACAAGAAGACCTACCCCTGTTTCCAGCAAAATGGTAGCAACAAAAAGTGGGTATTTGTAGCATATGTAAAGTAAAATATAAGAAAAAATAGCACAAAAGACTGAGCAGAGTAGTAATGTCCATACACCACAAGAAAGGCAGTAATATGTTATTGAAGGTGGACTCTGATTAATTAAAGATGCTTCAAGTAAACACTAGAGCAAATAATAAAACCACTATAAGATAAGGTATAAATAATAAATCAATAGTAAAGATAAAACGGAATGATAAAACATATTCAGTTAACCCAGTGAAAACAGAATAGAGGGGGAAAAGAAAACAAAAGAATAGATGAACCAAATAGAAACAGCAGGCAAGACGGTAGAGTTTATCCAACTGTATCCATGAGACCATTAAATTAAAGCAGTGTAAATACATCAATTAATAGAGAGAGTGTACCGTATTGGATGAAAAGCAAAACCCAATTAAGTGCTCTTTATAAGAAATCCACTCTAAATATAAAGACAAAGATAGGTGAAAAATAGAAGGATGGAAAAGTACACACCATGCCAATAGCAATCAAAATAAAGCTGGAATAGCAATATTAATATCAGACAAAGTTGATTTCAGAACAAGAATATTACCAGGGATAAAGAAGAATATCACACAATGAGGAAGGGTCAATTCTTCAAGAAGACGTATATAAAATCCTAAAAGTTTATACAAATAAAAATAGAGCATCAAAATACTTGAAACAAAAACTTATCGAACTGCAATGAGAAGCAGAAAATCCAAAATTATCACTGGGAACTTCAACGTTCCTCTCTCAGCAATTGGTAGAGCTACTAAACAGAAAGTAAACTGCACCACCCACAATAGAGAAGAGCTGAACATAACCAACGGTAGGATTTAACAGACGTTTATAGAACACTCCGGTCAAAAACAGCAGAATACAGATTCTTTTCACATTCACACATTTACCGTGATAGGTCATGTTCTGGTCCATCAAACAAGTCCTAATAAATTTAGAAGGACTTAAATTACACAAAGTATGTTCTTTGACCACAATGTAATTAAATTATAAAGCAGTAATACAATGATCTCCAGAAAATGCTGACATGTCTGGAAATTAAATAACACACTTCTAAATAACCCCAGGTCAAAGAATAAATCAAAATAAAAATTAGAAAGTCCTTTAATCTAAACAAAAATTGAAACACAACACATCAAATTTCTGGGACACTGCTGAGGCATTTCTTAGTGAAAAACTGATAGCAATGTACACTTATATTAGAAAAGAGGAAATGTCTCAAACCAGTAACCTCAGCTTACACTGTAAGAAATTACAAAAAAGAGGAGCAAATAAAATATGAAGTCAACAGAAATAATAGAGATCAGTGTGAAAGAGAATAAAGTAGAAAACAGAAAAGCAGTAAAGAAAATTGAAGGAACCAAAAACTGGTTCTTGGAAAAGATCATGAAAATTACTAAACCTCCAGACAGACTCAGGGAAAAAAAGAGAAAGACACAAATTACCAGAATCATAAATAATGAAGGTGACATCACTACAGATTCTACAGATATCAGATATGTAGGGGAATATTGAGAACAGCTCTGCACCAATAAATCCAACAACTTAGACTAAATGGACAACTTTCTTGAAGGACACACACTTCATGCAAAAAAAAAAATGGAATAGATAACCTGAATAGTCCTATATCTACTAACAAAACTGAATCATTGTTTATAGACTTCCCACAAAACAAATTCCAGGCTCAGATGGCTTCACTGATGAGTTCTATCAAACATTTAAGGAATACATAACATTAATTTTAGACAAAGTCTCCCAGGAAATTGAAGAGGAGAGAATACTTTTGTACTCAGTCTATGAAGCCAGCATTACTCAGATACCAAAACCAGACAAAGACATTACAAGAAAAAAAACTATAAACCAATATTCCTCATGAGTACAGTTGTAAAAGTTCTAAATAAAATCTGAACAAGTTGAGCCCAACAAATATTTAAAAATGGATAATATCAATTATAATTTATCCCAAGAATGTAAGTTTGGTTTAACATTCAAAGAGTAATCAGTGTAATTCAACATATTAACAAATTAAAAAAGAAAAACGATATGGTCATCTCTATAGAAGCGGAACTATGATTGGACAGAATCCAACATTAATACATGTTGGATTAGCTGACCAGGAATAGAAAGAAGGGAACTGCCTCTACCTGACAAAGAGCTTCTCAGAAAAACTCTACAGCTGACATCTCACTCAGTGCTGAGAGACAGTTTGCATGTGTGTGCTGGCAAGGGGAGACTCGCGAAGGAAGCTGTCCAGCACGGGTCGGATCTCACAGTGGCCGTGGGTTTGTGGCTCTTTCCTTTTGCACCTGCATTTGTGTTGGGCAGTACACACCAACCAACCAGCTCTTGCTGACAAATGATCAACACATTAGTATACTAGGCCTAGAATATGAGGTCTTCATGGTTTATTTTTTTAACTGTATCCATCAGGACCATTTGCACATCAGAACTATGTTTAAAGAAAACGTAATTTGCCTTCAGAATAGAAGAGTAAACACAAGCATTATATATCACTGCCAAACTGAATCAAACACATCTTGGTATGCTAAGAGTTCCTAACGAGTGGAGAGGCTACCGGCTGAATGAACAACTTAAAGACATCCGACAATAAGGGGAATAGCGTGGGCTTTGGTATGAGACAGACAATTGTACTCTCTCTCAGTCTCAGCATTCTCATTTTTAGAGTGAGATTTTTTTAAAAAAAAGCTCATCAGAGTTCACGGGGCAGTATGTGGGATTGTCAGTAAATAAGGCCTAATAGATGCCCTTGATACTGTTGATAAATATTGACTAGATTGTCACATGCCTGGATGTCTCAGATAAGCCCCACTTAGGCAAAGCAAACACGTAAGTCTAAGTTTTAAAAATTAATAAATTGGGAATGATTATCTTTTAAAAATGACTTTTATAAGCAGTTTTAATTATTAAGCATTGTCACAGTTTAATTCCAGGGATATACAAATCACATCAAACGGGTTCATATACTTAATCAGACTTAGGAAACTGTGTACTTCATCACCCATAGAAAATCTGTTTTATAGGCCAAGATGAGTTGAACATTTGCGTAAACTGAGTTCCAAGCAGGAGCTGGAGAGGGCCAGCCTCCACACAAACCAGCAGACACCACACTTTCAGCTGGAGCGTCCTTCTGTGAGCTCTCTGCCTGCACGGAAGTCATGCCCTTTCTCCTTGGAGCTCAGCAGCTCCCATGGTCCTCGGGCCTGGTCCTCAGTGTGGACGACATGGAGGGACTGAGTACAATTTCTCTCCATTCTTCTGGGACCTGGGTGATACTTTGGCAATTTCAGACTGAGTGGAAGATGCTGTGAATACTAGCTTCAAGTCAGGCTCCATTTAATCCATTTGAAACGCAGTGGGATAAGCGTGTGTTCTCATTTGAAATTAATAATTTCTAGTGCGTGTCTTGTTAAACTGTAAGAGATTTCTAACTTCAAAATTTTAAAATATAGTCTGTATTCCAGATATAACAGCAGTTAAGTGTGCAAGGTAGATAGGCTCATTAATTTATGTCGTCAAACTGACCCCGAAAGTGGTTCCTCATTTGCTTCCAAGGGCCTTTCATTGACTGCTCATACACACGCACACACACAATCAACTATTCCTCAACCATGAAAGAAGGAAGTCCTGCCCTGGGGTGTGTTGAGGGAATCTGGACTATGTAGCACCATGCCAGTGCAGGCTAAGGAGTGTCTGTGTGCGCACATGGGTGTGCATGTGCATGTGGACGTATGCATGTTGGGGTGGGGGGTAAATGGAAGGAGCGGTTAGAGTGATGGGTGAGACATCAAGGCACAGGACTTTGAATGGCAGATTAGGCCGTTGGGATCTTTTCATTAGAGAATGGAACACCTCTGAAGGACCGTGAGCAGCTTTGAGAGGATGGGGAAGAATGGGTGCTCTTTCACCAGCCTGCCTGAGGTCATAGTTGGGTCAAGCACTTACTCCTGTGTGAACTCAGGTGCATCACTGGGAATAGCTGGGCCTCAGGGTCCTCAGGTCCAATCCAGGAATGTCGATGGCACTGACCTCATAGAGTCCTTAGGAGGTTGCCTGGCAGTTATTAAGAGCTCAACGAATCCTGGCGACAATCAGAGCTGTGATTTAGAAGAGCATCAGGCAGCCCCGAGCACACAGAGAAAGCCAAGAGGCGAGGGGAGTGAGGCTGGGCAGCTGTGCATGGCGCAGGGCACTGAGGCTCAGGAGCAGAACGGGGGCCATGGCAGTGAGCGTTTAGGAGCAACATGAAGAAGGGAATTAGGGAATTGGTGTCCGACCACATGCAGACGTGATGGGAAGGAAGCTCCCGAATGACTCCAGAGGTAGAGCCTGAGTGGCTGGGAGGCTGACTGCACCTGCACGCGGAGAGGGGAGAAACAGGGTGAGCCTGGCGGAGACAGGTCTCCTGTGAGTGCTGGTGAGACACACAGGTGCGCCATCCCACAAGCAGCGGACATTGAAGCCTGGAAACCCCACAAATCACGGAGTTTTAGATCCATTCTCCTTAGTCGCTCCAGACAATCCTTTCGGGGTTTAAGGAGAAGGCTCAAGCTTGCAGAGCTGACACCCCCCAGGGCCATGCCAGCAGCAGAGAAGGACCAGGTGTTCAGGTCAGAGCCTTACAATGACTGAGGGTGTTTTAAATGCATCCTATGCGGTTTGCCTTGGTCAGTAATGTTGGAAAGAAGTTGTTTAGGGTAAAGTCCCATTTCACAGATAGAAAAAAGGAAGCTGGAAGTCCCGAAATGCAGACAGTTCAGAGACCTGCTGAAAGAATTTATTTCCCATCCCAGTGGCACTGTTTGGGATGTGAAGGGCCTATCTCGACAGCTGTGTCAACCTCCAGGTTCTGTTTATACAGGATGGAGAAAATGCAGCCACAAAGTTGGCTGAGTAAATTCAGCCAAATTCCACAAATTTACTGGAACATCCAGGAGTTCACAGCACACCCTTCCCCACGCTTGATTACAACAGAGTGATCCAAGAAGGGAAAGCATTCTGATTTCTGTAAAGGGTTTGTTAGACAATAGCCATCCTTCAATAAGCCCATTCTCATGGAATCATCATCCTCATACATTTGCAGAGCTTTGCGGTGATGTTCGCGGGCGGTCCTCAGGACGAAGGCTGCAGGGTACCCGGGCTCACACGCTAAGTAACTTGTCCAGTGAGATGCAGAGCGGTAATGGCGACGTCTGCACAAACCCGTTATCCCTGGAGTTTTCTTCGGTAGCTTAGTGTACTGAGCCAGAACACTCCCCTACATGGGTTTCTGGATTAAGAATTGATGATGGGTGACAGTGTTAGGGTAAGATAATGCAATGCTGGAATACATTTGCTGAACACTGTTTCTTTAAGCATCAACATAAAGCCAAAAATAGAAAGCATTTTTTTAAAATATCATTTGTTGGTTAAAATTTTTTTTAATGTAATTCTGATTTGCAACCAAGGAATTTAATTTTCCTTCAGAAAAGGGGATCCCCAACAATGAGCACAGTTCCATTTACTCTGATATTTGCACAGAGAGAAAAAGTAGAAAGTCATCGCAGCATTTCTGGCTGTGATGTTAGCTCGAAAGTCACTGCACTGGTGTGTTCGGGGCACAGTCTCCTAACAGCCTAGCCCGAGATCTAAATATGCACTGGTTTTAGCACTAGTTGGAATATGGAAAGGCTACATGAATTTGAAGCAAAAAGGTGTCACACGCTGCATTTGGCCTTAGAGGGAGAAGCCTAGTGTGACAACCTGGCTTTAATTTGTTACCCGGTGCATTTTTGTTTTCCTTTATTCTCTCGCACGTTTGCCAGTGCTGAGCACATTATGCCCAGCTCTAGAACAGGCCGTGGGCAGACAGGTGGCCCCAACCTCACCAACAGAACTTCTTGTTTCTGCATCTGGACCAAAAGAAGTTGCCAATGAGGCTCAGATGTACCAGTCCCCAGACTATGGGGCTAAGATGGTAGTCTGTCCCGGAGCTCAGGACCCAGCTGTGTGTTGTGGGCACAAGGAGACACCGCAGCCCCAAGTATCCATTCAGGACTCTCTAGAAAGACCTGTCTGTCCTTCTTCCCAGACTATCCACTGTCCTCTTGTGTTATTTAAAAAAAACCATAACATCTTTTTATGCCCCCTCTTCAAGTTCCTACCAGCAGAAAAAGTTCCCTACTCCCAACTTCACAAGCGTATGTTAGTGCTGTTGAGGAGTAAGCAATTGTCTTTGAGGAACGAGAAAACTAGTGCTAAAACAAGGAAGGTGACGGTTGTTGTCTGAGCATTCTTTATGGTTTTCCTTCTAATGGATATGTCTTAGTATATATTGCTTAAATCCTGCATAATTAAAAGTGCAAAATAGCTAATTGTGTGCTAATGGCAAATTTAAGTTTTAATATTTCTCCTGTATATTCAGTGGGGGATATATCTCCTATATATTCTATATTTTGATGTGTACAATACATTTTGTAATGAATTAAATGAAAAATTACAGATTGCCAGGGATAAAATCAAGTTCGGTTCACAGAACGCAGCCTTCTGCATCTCTGCATTTCCAACATGAGATCCACCTTTCTACAGAGCTCTTGGCTCTTTCACAAGAACAGCACCAAAATGAGGCCCATCTGGACAAGACAAGCCACTAGAGGTGCTGGTCCGGCCAGGCGGCTCTTCCCAGTTAGCAAACCTCCTCTGAACCTTCTTTTTTTGTTTCCTTTGCAGACTGCAGGGACCTCTAATAAAATCAGTAGAAGCCAAATGTGCTTTCATCGTTTGCTAAATAAACTGTCACAAGGGTAGGCAACCAGGTGACAGAGAGCAGAGCCCTGGACACCAGCTCTCCACCGACTCTTTCCCGTCGGCATCCAAGCTGTCCTGGTCACCGGTTCAGCTGCCGCTTGTTGATGGCATGCTCCTCTGCCGAGAAGGGTGTTCTGAATCTGCAGAAACAGCCGCAAGGAGGCCAGCGCAGCTCACACAGGGACCAGGGCTGGGCAGGTGCACTCACATGGGGACGGCTCACTCTGACTGCTGGGGAGGTTGAGATGGGGCCCTGGAGCGGACGAGTTCACCTGGTTTTCTCATTCCTTCTTTGAAAAGGACCCTATGTGGTGGGGAATCATATTATTGATTAAAGGGTCCAAGCTGCTTTTCTAAGAATGCTAATAGCATGTGTTGAAAACATTCCCTATTTTCATCCCCTGTTTTAAAAATTCCCTATATTCCCCACTATCTTGGTGCCACAGAATAATCTAATTATTTGCTGTTGGCTGACAAATCATCCGAAAGCTTGCACCTGTTTTCAGATGAAGTAGGAACAACGGACTCCCTGGTCCTCTGACGCACCGGTGCCGCAGGACACGCGTGGCCAGGAAGGTTTCGACTTACTACTGTCTGACAAATGAGCTTGAGAAATTTTTCAGCAAATGATCCTCCCCAAACCACCTAATTCACGTGTAACGTCACTAAAGCAATTCAGTTTGGGGATTTATTTCAGTTTAAATATTGAAAATTTGTCCTTTAATACATCTTGTCTCCAGCCCCACAAATTGACTGAATTGCAGAATGGTTTCTGGAAATAAGGTGGTATCAAAACCTGGTCATTTAAACACAATTTCATTTTTGGACAATGCAGGGTTGTAATTGTATCTGCTTTGTGCAATAAGAGGCTTTCTTTAACAATCCTTTTCCTTTCTAGTTAATACATTTTAATATGTTTAATTTGGCTTGATCTTATTTTTAATATTTTTTTACTCCTACTCTGAGAATAATCTATGCTTTCTCTCCGAAGGGAAAAAGTCTGAGTGGCTTCTGTCTTAGGTGCAGTTATGCTGTTAGAGAATTCAGCAATGTCAGCCGTGGAGCACCGGACTCAGGCATTTCTGCTCTAGATTCCAAGCCTGCCTTCTTTTCACAGGCACATTTGCAAGGTGATTAACTTCAGGAATTCATGCTGCTCAAAGTAACTAAACGGTGAATGTTTTGACCATTTTGATGTAGAAATCTAGGAAAACAGTCATCAAAATCAGGGACAGAGGTCTGAAATCCCTGGCAGGCTTTGCGAGGGGTAATAAAGATGCAGAAAGCTATAAAAGCAGGTGATTTAGAGGAAGGCAAGGGTTTCAGCACAGCTGGTATTTTAAAATCTGACATTATTTTCAGTATTTATTTTAAATCTCAATGCTTAAATTGATTTAAGAAGGTCAAAGAATGTGCTCTTTTTTTTCCTCTCTCGCAGAGAGAATTAGGATGACCCTAGAATATAAAGAAAGGAAGAATTGTCATTGGCTGACTTTAAAAGGGGGAGAGTTACCCGCGCCCTCTGCAGAGCAACTAATGATGCTGATTCTGAACACCAAGAACGCAAGAAAGGGGAAGTGAAAACGCAAGCCGTGGAGCATTTCTCTGCTGCCCTTGCTGTGCGATTCCCACAGCTTCCAGAACCCAGCCCCGCAAGTCCCGTCAGCAGGGCAGGCTCGGCTCACCACGGCTGCAGAGCCCCTCAGATTCACACGCCATACTGTGTGTAAACTGAGGCGTCCGTTCTCCCCGCTTGTCAGAACAATCCTGAAATCCCATTTTCCTTTAATAAAGTATAGTTCTGTCCTCCAGATGTATGCATGAATAAGATGTCATACTCTGTTTTGGTTCCGGATTGCACCCTGCTGATGTTCTGAGGCAGCAGGAAAATTACCCTATTGAAACATATCGCTGACCGTGACTACGGGGCCAAATTTTGCATCAGTATTACACACATGACATAGTCAGAGACCTTTGAGTAAGACTATGAATATCAAGTGATTGAAAAGATTATACAGGCTCTGGGTTTTTTCTTGGGGTATAAAAGGTTGTGGTTCTGGATGAGTGTCTTTCAGATCAATATAATTATGTCATAAAAACATGTCAGAAAATAGTTTACTTCGAAGCCTTTTCCACTTGCCTGCTTTCACACTGCTCTGTATTCCATGTGGAATTTCCTGGTGTGGTTGACAATAGTTGTGTGGCCCATTGTGTCTCTGTATTTCCTGATTTGCCCAAATACATGGATGTTCTTGGTTCTATATAGAGCCCAGGCGTCCGAGTAAACTCCACTTACGTGTGCCATGAAAATGGGTGAATTTTACTTCCTAGCATGCAGTACCTGCTGAGGCATGGGGATGCCTACGCACACACACACACACGCACGCACACATACCCAGGAAAGATGTAGCAGTGTGGCTTACTTGGATGTGAATTCTGAGATTGCTAATGCTGCAGGCAGAGGCTGGTATTGACAGGCAGAGGTGCTGTGTATCTTCCTAATGAACTTAGCTACGCATGGCTCGTGTGTGACCTGCAGTTATCCCACTGTACTCGCAAACCTCAGAGGCCTGGCCAGTGTCCTCACCCGAGAGAGCAGAGCTGTGCCAGTGGCTCCTGATGGTCCTGGCACCCAGGGAGCTGCAGAGTAGGGGTGTCTTCAGGAGGAAGAAGGAGCATTTGAAGAAAAGAGGATTTCGCCTAGATCACGCCCATCTGCCCTCTGGCCACGGCTGCAGGCCATCTTTGGCAACCGTCTCTTGTTAAGGTGAGATCCTTGAGTGAGGAAAGTCGCTCCCTCTTTCAGTCCACTTCTAAGTGGATGCAGACCACGTCGGTTTAAAAATATCACTTCTGGGTAAATATCTTTTACCAAAGAGAACAGGGGAGTGACTTTTCCTCATCTCCAGATACAACTATTTTTTCCTTTAAAAAAACACAAATATGAACTATCCAACAAAAATCCCCATTGTTTCATCCATCTGAGTAGCATCACTCATATCAATTACATAAAGGAGAAAACAAAAACATTTAGAATAAAAATTGTTTAATGAAAACAGGGACCATATTTTTTGGCCCTGCTGCCATCGCGTTTGGCAGCCTGTCCTCACACAGAGCTCAGGCTATTGATTTCCAAACGGCCCCCTGCTCAGGAAGAAACATGAGACAGACAACCTTCCAGAACTGGGACTTGTCACTTCAACAAGGTGGTTGAAACCTCAAATAATTGTCCTGCATTTGCCTCCTTTTGAAGGATATTTTCACGTTCTTTCTCTTTTTCTATTATGTATCTCTGTCCTTTCTTCATCCATTTCTGGCTCATTTTTTTCACTTTTTTCTTTTTTTTTCCTTTTTTCGTTATTTTTGGTCACCAGGACTTGAGTTTTCTCCTGTTCCTTCAACAGCTATTGCAAAGAGAGAAGGGCAGTCGGTTGGGCCACTGTGTCTTGAAAACGGCCAGTGGAAACCCAGACTCAGAGCAACAGAAATGGGCAGCACGCCACTGACTCTCTGCAGAGCCTGTCGTTTCAGTGATGAGCAGAGAATTCTCCTTTTTGGAATGTAACCAGAATACAAATTTTATTTAAATGTTATATATTGCTTTTGTTCTATGCTTCTTTAACCCATTAAACTGACTAGCTATGAAAGAAAGCTGTTGATAACACAGAAGTGGTTCACAAGCCCCTGTCACAGCAAGCACTTATGTCCTCCTGAGGAACCTTCTAGAACATGCTCTTACCACTTCCTGTGCATCCTTGAAAACATCCTCTTCCACTCAAACATGTCTTCACAACATATGAAAGTGATCTTCCCAGAACTCTTGCATAACCATCTGCTTTGTTCTCTTTCGTTCAGGTAGCTGTGAACATCAGTTGTGTGAGGCCAAACAGAACAAGCTGGGTGACCGACGAGTCCCCCAGAAAT
This sequence comes from Equus asinus, assembly GCF_041296235.1. Classification (NCBI taxonomy): domain Eukaryota; kingdom Metazoa; phylum Chordata; class Mammalia; order Perissodactyla; family Equidae; genus Equus; species Equus asinus. The sequence continues at coordinate 1,954,238 of NC_091796.1, read as the reverse complement.
GGGAAGGTCCTCATGTACATGAAGTTCAACCATCGGCATAAACCATCCTGAAAACAGATTCCCTTTCTCAGCATCCGCTTGTACAGGTTGTGGATGAAATTCTAGGGCAGAGAAAGCTGACCAGCAGCCACAAAGCCCATTCATTGCAAAATCAAGGCCCCACATTACCTTGAATACGGACTTCCCTCCCCTTATAAAAGTGAATCCCTTCTCTGTGTTTGCTCTCTTGTAAATGTGCACATCACTGGGCATTATCTACTCCCCATGTGTTTATAATCCTGTTCTGTTCTCTTTATATAAATGAAAGTCCCCTCCCTTACTTCCTCTGTTTCTGGGAGATCAATGCATTTCGTGACGACTTTATTGCAGCAGTGTTTATAAAGTTAAATCATCCTAGCATATTCACTCCTGCAGAGGATGTATCTACAGATCATTGCGTTCATCATGGTAGGCCCCGGCATAAATAGAGATGGTATCTTATTGCTCACTCTTCCTTTGGTAAACGTTGGCATGTGTCCAGCGCGTATATAAACATGGCAGGCACTGAGTCCGCCAGCCCGGAGTGTGCCTATGCACTCCTGCACATTTCCGTGGACTCAGCTCTTTCATCCTCTTCTTCACTTTTGTCTGACAGTTGTAAGTGCAAACCCTCTGTTATCACCAGGGTAATTCAACATCCCAGTGCAGTATTTACTCTTCCCACCCCCCATGCCCCTGTTCATATAAATGCTCACAGGGCATGGACATTTCAACAAATACCCACTGTGCCTCTACTTTTAAACATGATCCGAACTCTTCTGTCCTACAGTGCATATGCAACTGGGCCATACGTCACAGTTTGACACTAGCCGTCTGTTTTGCTGCTAACTTGTCCTACAGCAGGACTGTGAAGATGCTCAAACCTGGTCCTGCCCCAATCTTCACCTCCCCAAGGAACTCAGCTTGGAAACCAGTGTACATGCGTCCAGACTCCTGGAGCTGGCACCACAAACCCTGTACAAAACTTTGAGAGTTGTTTGCAGAGCCTGTGGGAAATAGGACCCAGTGCACCCGCAGGTACTGTTGGTCCCTAAGGCACAGAGGGTGTGTGTTGTTGAGGACCAGCTGGGTCTGGTGGGTGTGGTACGGGAGGAGGTGAGGAGGGAGGGAGGCCCCCCACCCCATGGGAGACTGGAGGAGCACAGAAGGCTGACGATGAGGGAGACTCCTGAGATAGCGACAGTGCACTACAAATCCAAGGTTGGCTATGCAGAAATCTGGTGACCTTAGGGACGCGAGTACGATGTGAGGACGACAAGAGAGAAAGCCTGCACAGTGAATGAAGGGTGCAGCAGCCTTTCCTGTAAAAACGCTTCCCCAAAGCCACCAGCAACCCTGGCGAATGCAGCCGTTCTCCCAGGAATCGAAGGAAAGTTCAAGCACCATGGCCCTCGCGGTAGGAGCCCGGTCACATGGGCGACGTCATGAAATTTTACTGCAAAATATCCTTTTTTTCTTATTTGAAAAGACAAATTATTAGCATTTTTAAACAATTTCAATATGTTTAATGGCTGAAAGTTAAGCTCAAACTGTTCCGCTTACTGAATAAAGTGCGAGGTCTGTAAACAGGAATCTTAAGTTACCCCAAGAGTACACTCATTTTAAATTTTACTTGAAAGCGGGATGTACGTTTATTACAATTTCAAACAAAATGCTAATGCCATTAAACAAATGAGGTTTAGGCAAATTAACTGCATTTTAATATTCTGAAAGCCTATGATATAGGACATTGTGTTACGAAACATTGGCCAGAAGTATCAGTTGCAAGTGGGATTCTCATCGCTGTGAATCTCAGGAGAATATTTGTAATTAGTATCATTTGCCTAATACTTCAGGTTAATTAGAATATTTAATTGAATAGCTGTAATCTTCAGAGATGACTATATTATGATCAAATTAGCACCATCCCGACGCGTGCTGATCGCAGGACGGCAGCCTGCTTCACTTCTGCTAGCTATTCGGCCCTCTGGAGCGTTCAGCAACATAAGAAAAAATCTGTTTCTTACACTTTTGAATTTTAATGATCCATTTGAACTCTGCCATCAACATTTAATTATTCTAGAAAAAAAAAAGTCCCAACCATGACTCCCATATGGCATGTTGGCAAATACACTTGCCCACAGAGGCGCCCGCACCTCCCCAGCAGCTCCACGAAGAGATTTAACACAGACTTTCCTCCCCCTGAATACAAGGCCTTTTTTTTTTTTTAATAGTGTTTGCAAATACAGACCAGATGAAGCTCACAGAAGAGGTTACTAGGATACTATTGAAACACTATTAGGAACAGATGAATTGAGTTTTAGAATGTTACAATGGGTTTGATCCTGTAATGTCTCTACCGGACTTTCCACATTGTGTGCAGAAGGTCTGGGGAATCAGGTGCCTGTTCAGCTAAACCTTGTTAGCCAGAAATGCCTCTTTTTTTTCCAGAGATGTGGGGTCAGGGTTAGGGAGGCGTTTCTACAAAAATGTTCATACTGACTTGAGATAGGGTCCCTGAGTTGTAGGATTTAAAGTAGGAATATTTGTACATGTTTACACAAAGAATGTGCATGCTGTTTACATTTCAAACATCTTAAGGATTAAATCATCATTATGGAGTGATTGAAGAGGTGTGGAAACAGACTTAGGAAGACAACTATAGTTTGTCAAAAAATCGCTGCCTAAGGCAGTGATGCCTTCTGTAGCCTGGAGATCGGGTATCCTATGAGCACATTATGAAACAACGTGGAGGAAAAACCTCCCCAACCAGAATGTTGTTGATCCACAGACATTTCAGAATCCCAGAAGTGTGTTTTCCCCAAGGACCAGAGCTCCTAAGGTCAATTCCGCACTATAAGCTAAAAAAAAGTTCAGAAGAGAAAGTGATTTAAACGTTGGAACAGCTTCTCATGTCATAGATCATCATTAGGTTTTCACTCCTTGCAAATTGCTTATATCATAAGCATTAAACCTCTTCATCAGGGAGGAGGTCTGGAAGAAAATTGGGAAAAGCAAGGGGGTGGAATAAACTGCCATTGAAGAAAACAATTAGTTTACATGACCACTATCAGCTTTTTTCTAGAAAATAATTGTTATCCTTTTTGCAGGGACTGCACATCTTTAGAGAATTCCAGAGGAGCACCAAAAAAACACATGAAGGTGAGCTTTTAAAACAGATATTATATTTTGCTTTGAAACTGATAGTTGAGCTAAAAATACAGAAAGAATTTTAGCTGTGCTGGTAAATAACAATAAAGGAGGAGAGTTAATTACAGGCAAATGTCATAAGAGATTTTTGTTTTGATTTGTTAACGAGGACTAACATCGCATGCTTATGATTCATAGTCCTGGCAAAAACAAAGCATTATTGGCACACAAATGATCGACAATCTGATGAATATGAGCAATAGTGTTCACAAATACCGAGTGATGTATTTAGCAAAATTCTTGAAGATGTACTTGGCTGATAATTGATGCTATGAAAAAAGTAATAGTTATAAAACCTGGAATGTCTTTAACAAAAGGGGAAGAATAGTAAACAAGAGTCAGAGGAAATCATCCTGGCATGTAAACAGTCTTTCGATGAGTTGAGGTGCAGTAAGCTTCTTGGCAAGGAGATGAGAGAAGGGAGGGGAGACGGCTGCAGGAAGAGCAGACTTTGTCTGCGGCCTCCCTGATCGCATTGGGCGCACAGCTCATGCAGCCTGCTCACGACCCAGATTTAAGGAAGTAGCCCTTCCACTAAGACACTCGATTATCACCCATTTTATTTTCAAATCTCTTCCAAATAATGATTTAAAATCCATTCTTAGGCAGCAGTTTAAAACCACCTTGAGAATTCATTTTAATGGCGAGGGTACTGCATAATTGAAGTTTTCTTGTATGAAATCTTGAAAAATTGCTGATTGCAGAAATACTGTATCATGGGGAAACGGAGCCTTACATTATTCATCTCTATAAATTTGGGCTTAAAATAGTGTTGTCTAAGTCAGTTCTACCTTTTGTGAGCTACTGTTATATTTCTATAGATACATCAGAGTATTCATAGGTATCTTTTAAAAAATTTTTTCCACTCCTTAAATTTGGTGAGCATCTGCTGAAACCCATTATAGGCAATCGCTAATCTCGAGTAGGAGCGCTGTGATGTACAATCTTCTCAGTGGAGGTGCTCCCCACACATGCAAAATTCTTCTAGAATTAAAAAATCTGCTCCACTAATTGTGGAACAAATTTTCAACAACCCTCTTTGAGAATCTAGTGCTAAGTATCCCCCCATCTATTAAACAGATGGCAGATAAGATTGTAAACATATTTGCTTCATATTGAATAGATAGTTTCTGGCATAATACTAATTAACAAATTAAATGACTGACTTTCTGCATCACATTAGAGTTAAAACCACTTTGTAAGTTTGTCTTGGGTAGTTATTTACTTTGACAATAGCATGCAGTGAAAAACTGTTAAATGTTTTCCCAGCAACATTATGCATTGAGCAGTTTTCTTTTTTAAAACTCTATATTTTATTATAATTCATTTGACTTTCATTACAGTCACTCATTACAAAATGTATGTGCATTTACTCCATTTCCAAGAGCTGCATGTTTTCACATCCCACACGCTATCTTTGTGATGGTGTCGCTGGTCCATGCTGGCGTGCACAAAACATGCCATTGCTTCTTCTCGTTTCTCATATTTTAGGGAGCTCTTCGGGAAAAAGGACTCCTGACGCACTGTCTGTTGCGGCAGCGAGGCTGTTGGGGGCTGTTTCTATGTAACTGGCCTAAAGGAACGAGGCTTCTTGCCATTCTGTTTCTTCGTGATGCAAGTGAGGTCAGTCCAAACCGATGAAGCATGTTGTGCAGGAGAACCTAAAGGGCTCCACCAACGCCCTTCATCCTCCCCACAGCGAGCTCATCTATGGAACGGGAGCGAAAATCCCCTCCTCCCTGCACAGGGGTACGGAGATCATCAAATGAAAACACAGCAGCCAGTTACTTGAGGGTGTAGAACCTCCTGGAAAACGTTCACTCCAGAACAAAGGAGGAAAGCATTTTGTTTGGGTGAAGCAATGGGTAAATTATGTAAAATGATCTGCACGCCTCAGAGCCCATACATTCTGTGGGAAATGAATTTTAGCCTGAATCACCTGAGCATTCAGGTTCCTCACCTCAGTTTATATGCTTAGGCATAAGGATTGTTTCTCTTTCTTCTTCTTGTTTTTCTTTTTTCCTTTTGATTTTTTTGGTACACGTTTTCAATGTAAAAAAAAATTCCTTTACAAAAAATAATTTGAAAAGACCACATCCTAAGATAGTTGCCAAGGAAGGATAAATTTGGAACAGTAACATTTAGGCAAAATGTCGTTATGTGACGGTGCCACTTTAATCAAGTTTTACCCAAACTTTACCCAAATCTTATCATTTCTGGTGGATTTACTAAAGATTGGCGAACCAGTTATGTCACTAGGTAATTGATCAGCAGACTATCTCAGGAAATAAACTGCGTACATCATTGGCAAAAATAACTTGTTAAATGATGGGTGAAATGTGGCTATACATTATATTCAGGGAGGCATCACGTTATAACTGCGGTGTTTTCAAAGGAGGGTAAGAATGTCCCTCTTTGGGGCTCAGCAGAGTCACGGAGGCAGTAATGGCCAGCGGTCTGTAAACAAGCGTGACTTGCTCATGACTGGTTCAAAGGCTCAAATAGAACAGCAAACTCCAAATTACCTACTGTCCTAACTTGCTCGAAGCTCTTAAATCAAGGAAAAAGATTCCACCTTCAGGCAGTTTAAGCAAAGGTCCACCATCATATATGCCTAGAACTCAAATCCAACATGTGTTCATATTTTTATTTCATGTTCCAGGTGTAGTTTTAGAGTGGATCATTGCAGACATGGGGATATTCCCCATCAAAGGTTATTTTTCTCCCTGCTCTGCACATCCCTCACTTGTGCTGTGATGGAACTGGCTGACGGAGGGCTCACGCAGAAAGTCTTTCTGTAGACGGGGAAAGGATGTGTCAATGACCACAGGCATCACCTGCACTTCAAGACCATGCATGTGAAAACAAATAAAAGCAACTTTCAAAGGAAATTATCATTGAAATCTTTAGATATCATTATTTTTTTCCCTTTTTCAATGCCAAATATTTTTAGCAAACTTTCTATGTATGTGATAATTACTTTAAACAACAGTCTTGTCACATATGGAGATGAAGATGACCTCTCCTTCTAGTTTTGGAAAAATCTTCAGAACATACTGCCCTGAGTAGACCTCAGTAAGGGAAAGGAAGCTTATGTAACAGAAAAGGGAAAATAGGGGAAGCATGTGACCTTACAAGGTGGAAACAGAGTCACCGGAAGCAGGACATTTGTCCAAGACATCCCCAGGATCTATGATTCCCCGCTCCCTCCGTTGCCTCATAACTCTTCACAGAATGCAGTATGGTGTGGTGGATTTGATTCCCAGCTTTACTGGGTGAACTTTGGTAATTCACTCAATAAACCTGACCCCAATACTCATAAACAAGATGGAGAAGTTAATAAATACTCCATGGGGTCAGTCACAGTCTTGAAAGAAAAAGTATATTGGAAAGTTCTCTATTTTTCCATGTATGTCAATTAAGAAAGTTTTCCTAATAAAATGTAACTTGAGATTCACTTTTTAAAGGATGTATTTGATAAAGGTAACACATTTGTAAAAGTGGGCAAGCAAATAAGGTTCAGAAAGATTCTTTTCAATCTCCATTGATGATGTTACCTGAGACCCTCTCAGTCTGTCAAAATAATTTAGGTGAAATCTCTGCATGACAGTCTTAGTTCTTAATTTCAAGTTAGTGCGTATGCTTACTATCCGAATTAATTCACTGTTAGTGTTGGCTTTTAATAAACTGTAACCTGGCATTGCGTGATGATTTTGGTTTTTCTTAGAGGGTGGGTTACACAGCAAGCGAGGACAGAACCGAGTATTGGAAGAAATGAGTTTTAGCCCCAGCTCTGCCCCAATTAGCTGTGTGGTGTTGAGCGAGTTAAGTCTCCCTAGAAGACACACTTATTTATTAAGTAAGGGGCCTGAGCCAGCCAATACTTCAGGTCCATTCTACACTCTTTCCTCATTTAAGAAATTGGAAAAGGGCTGTTTTCACAAAGAGGTATTAAAAGCAGTGAACGACAGAACCAAGCACCTCCTCACACCGTGGGCCTATTTGATTGTTTCTCCCGAACAGCTCAGGTACGTTTGTTGTAAGAAGCATTTAACGTCCTAACGGTAAGAGGCACATTTTTATTTGAATATGATACTAGAAAAAATATTTCCACAAGTGAGTATACTTCTCTCACTCCCCTCATTCATTCTTTTTCCTTTTGATGTAATCCATAGGAAAGATCTCAACTCCACTTTGATGCAATCAGAAAAAAATGGTAGATGTGAAATTCACAACATAAAAAGTTAATGTGCATCCAGACAGAAATTATATTCATGAACAGAAATTGTTTTAGCAAATAAACCATCCTCCATTAAGTCAAATATCTACTGATCTATCATCTATCTATCTACTATCTATCACCTATCAGCTATCTATGCTATAGTCCAAACAATCATAGCATTTGAATTTATACTATTTCAAATAATTGCTTCAGTTTTACTCTAAACATAGGATGAAATACTATGAAAGTTCTGATAATTTGGAAAAAAAAAAGAAGACCAAAGTTAAAAAGATTAGTTTTGAATCCATGCAAGTGTCTCCAGATGTGTCAGAAGGGCCCAATATATATTGTTTGTTTATAAAATATATATATATATATATATTTGTTTATAAAGAAGTCCTGAAAGCAGCAAAGATGTTCAGTAATAGGATTCCCAGTACTAATATTTTCAAATGATTCTCTAGCGATTTTTAAAGAAAATGATAAAAATAAATATTTGTTAATTAATGGAGAAAGTAGAATTGTCCTTCAAATAAATATCACTACTCGCAAGGACAAGGGTTTTTGCTTTTTAAAATAAAGCAATTTCCTCAGGATATGGTAGTGTGTTTATAAGCTTATTATATTTTCAAAAGATGATAAAGAGGCAGATATCATATTACCTTGGGGGAAATAATTGACAGCTAATAAAAATCCAAGTAAAATATGTCTATCAAAGTAACAAGTTATCTGTCTGTTCACAAGACACACTTCATTCCCTACGTGGCATCAGCATGATAATTTCAGATGTCACATTTGAGTGTGTTGTTAAAGATGATACATAAGAATCCCAGAATTGTAAAAATGGTACACGATGCCTTTGACTTTAAGTTTTCTCTCCAAGCAATCAGGAAGATCTCAAATCTAACTGAAATAAGAGTGTGAGTGAATAATCTCTCTTTATTTACAGAGAAGAGTGGAAAGATACATAATAATCTAAAAATAGTCGTCATTTTAAAGACGATGAACATTAAGATGATGGTCTGATTTTGGACATAAAGGATAGAAATAAAACAGTTATTTTGTTAACACCACCATAAAACTTGAAATGTCAAACTAAAATAATAAATTAAATGGTAAAAGTTTAATTTAATTAAATAAACCTTTAGTAATATAGAGATCAATAAAAATGAGATAATTTGATTGTTTTGAGGATATTTGTTTGTTTAGGCTTAAAATAAATACTGTTTTCCTGAGTAGGTCTGTCCAGTAAACTTTACCCAAAACTGACTTAGCCAAGACAGTTTCAACTTGGACTAAATATCCTTTTGTCCTTAATTATCTTCTGCAATTCACTGAAATTCCATAATCTTTCATTTGAAAAAGTGCACATAAATCTTAAAAGAAGGAAGAGTTGATTTGCTTTTTAGTAAACAAAATCAGTTCAGCTCTTCAGATTCAGGACGAAATGTACGATTACACGGTTGTGCATCGGAAGACCCTGGACTAGGGACGCAATTCACAAGGCATCCATGGCGAGGGCACTCACTGTAGGGTTGTTGAGTATGCAACCTACACAACCACTTGTGATGGTATGTGAAGGCCGTGGCATGGGAAACATGGAAAATCAAGACTTTGTCCGATGTAGACATAGCAGAAAGTAGTGAGGTGCGATGCTGCAGCCACAGGCACCCGAGGGGCACTTCAGCCTCTCTGTTGTGTATTTTAGGTGCCTGCTTCATGGAGGTGGCCCTTCACACTGCCTGCCAAAGCTGATACCATCCAGTTCAGCCCATCATGTTTTCATCTCCTTCTTTTGCACCCTGACCACTCACCAACCCAGGTCCACCTTTGACAGTAAGGTGCATTGACAGTGAGGGGCAGAAATGGAGACGCCTGGGTGTCAGCGCAGGACTTTGCCCTTAATGGCCGAGACTTGGGGCCGTCCCTGACATCTCTGGCCCCCAGCCTCCGTATCTGTGGGATAAGACTGGACCAGATGACTTTTGAGGCTCCTCTTAGTGCAGATGTGCTAAAATGTCATTTGCTTTACATCTTTCCACCTCAAAATTCAATGAATAAATTACATAATAGCCAAGAACAATCAAGAGTTGATTATGTGACAGTCACATTCATTTACATCATTTATTTTCTTTATTTCATTTATTGGTGTCGTCTCCCCTGTATGTGGAGCCTGATAGCGTGTGAGAGAGGTAGGATTTAAGTCCAGATCAGTTTGGCACCTAAGTTTGCACGCTTAGCCAGTCTCCATATCACCCTTGAGGGAGGATTTGAGGGTGCAGATAGAGATAGTTTGAAGTGGATTGCGACATTAAAACCCTCATTTATTTGGGATTGCTACAGAAAATGGGTCAGGATTGCTGTTCAATGATGTCAAGGTGGCAGTTCAAGGCCAAGGACTGGGAGGGGAAGACACAGGTAAGAAGTGAGGGGGGAGGTGTTTGAGACAAGCAGGTGCTTGAACATTGCCTAGGCCTGAAAGGGTAAAGTATCCTTCATCACAGATCAGCCTGGGCTGATCTACCATTTCCTTCCTGACGTGAGCAGGTAATTATTACTTTCCAATCCCAAGTTCTCTAGCAAGTTTGTCTGGTAGTGGACTCCTATGTTAGAGGGGGAAGCAATTTTTCTGCACAAACTTTCATTAAACTCCACTTTTATTAAGTGGAGAACTTAATATTGCTTCTATTTTTCCCAAGTGTAGATGTCAAAGAACAAAAAGGTCAGAATTAGTTCCAAATCACCAAAAAATTCCATTATGAAAATCTCTGGAAAATGAGCATTTTGAAATTTTGAGAGAAAAACATGTCAAAACCCAACAGTAAGGGAGGTAGAAGTCGCAGTGTGAAAGGTAATGCTGTTATATTCCTGTAGGCTGGGATATTCTCTGCGCTCTGAAAGGTAAAAAATGATGACATCTTTGTGGGAGTGAAAGTTTTGTTTAAAGCGGTTGGTATTTGGAAACTTCCATTTTTATAAATGTTCTGACATTTATTCCCCCAAATGACATTGATTTAGAATAATCAATTATTACTTTCAGAAACAGCAGCACCGGTGCCATCTTCAGCATGATTCCATTACCGCTTACAAAAGTAGAGGTGAGCAGGACAAGTCACCTCAAATTTTCTTTTCATAGAATCAGATTGTGTTAGTTCTAAAAGAGACCATAAGTATATCGAGTTCAAACACCTGAAGAGACAAATCTACAGAAAGGGTCATAACCATCTTTCAAAAAATGTGATAGTGTCATGAGAAGATTAGGCCCAAAGATAGTGTTTGATCATACGCAGCTTCATTAGGGCTCCTTAAACACCACTCTGAAGCACAGCTTTTCCTTTAGATCAAATGCGTGTTCTTCTGAATTAATTTTGAGTATTGTTAATCCCAAGTGTTCTTTTGTAGATAGAAAAGTTGCTGGCTTGTTAGCAAAGGAAGTTTGCAAAGTCAAATACTGCTGGTTTTCTATCAGTGTCATTAGAGGGTTTAAATAGAAAAAGTTATTTTCCATAATGACTCACTGTTTTTACTCACTTCTTGGCATCAAAACTTTGTTAAGTTAATCCTATTGAAGTGAAATTTGTGAGGTTATTGTGAATGCTATAAATTTAGATAAAATGTTAACATTTAATATAAAATTATTTGCTTTGGTGGCGATAAAAAATGCAAATTTTTGTTCGGAACAGCATTATGGTAAAAATAATATTCTTACTAAATTATGGAAACTTTGAAGCACTAATGTGTCTAAAATTAGTTGCTATGCATGCATAATTCATAATTGCGTCCCGGGAAGGCGTGATAGTCTACCAATGGAAATAGAAGCTGTGCTTGCAAAAATTTAACAATATTTTCTATTACACAGAGTAACTGAACTATAAAATTTTTGTGAAGAAACTAATTTTGGAAATAAAAGAATATTTCAGGGTAACAGTGGGCACTTTCTATCTTCATTACCCATCAACAATTGACCTAACGATTGTTTGAGCACTAAATGACTATTTTGGGTATCAATCCAAGTGACCTATAATGAAATCAAGTATTTTCTAAATAACTCTACATTTTTAATGTATTTTTTAAAATTTATTTAAAGATATTTAATCAAAGATTTGCCAAAAATCTTCAGCTTTTGAAGCTTTAACGAATTGCGTTGATTAACTCCCAACTCACCAACTTTCAAAAAAAACTTGCACAAAAGAAGACAGAAAAATATTCCCATAAAGCAAGACAGAAACTGAAGGAGCTAAATGCCAAGAACTCAAAGAGAGTACAGGATTTAATTTTTAAATTAAATAATTGTGTTTGGAAGATCTCAACTTACAACAAATACCTTCTGATGGACCTTCTATTACTCGTTAGATTCATTTATATTGTGAATACTGAAGGAATGAAATTGAGAAATCCCATAATTTTACAACATCTGAATTTGGGAACTTTTACTAAGGAATCATTAATAAAATACCTTAATTTCAGAGCCTTTATTGTATCTTGTTATATTTCTGAGAGTTGTTTATATTGTCTCTGAAAAAAGGGAAAAGAGCAACTGAGAAGATATAGAAGCTGAAATATGTACATATCTCTATATAAAGCAATAGAATTGAGAATATCTTCTATTTAGCAGAATTTTTTTGTGCTTGCAAAGTATCACAGTATTTATAAAGAGATTCTTTTCTCAAAAAAATTGCAATCTGTGGAAAAGAGTCAATTGAAAATGTCAATATTTTCACACTTATTAGTCATAAACTCAACTTTTGAAGAATAACTAAAGGTAATTACGTGAAAAAATCAAAGTAGTGAAGATTTTAGAAAAGTCTTCAGAATAATGTGAAGAGTTAGATATAGAGACAGATTGGCCTTAGAAATTGATTACATCATGGACTTGACCCAACAATGTGTAATTAGGCTGCTTTATGCTTATTTAAACAATTTAATTAAACAATTAATATAATATAATAATATAATACAATTAATATAAAGAAGAATCCTTAACAGTTTGTGTCAGTGTATACAGATACATGTTATTTATATGTTTCAGAAATAATTTTAGTTTTCAAATAGTTTTGAATAGATCTATTTTATAGATTTATCAAAAAAGTAAACTAAATTGTCAGTCAATAAATGAACACTTTAGTTACATAATTTTAGTTGTTTTTATCAATTCCTTTTCCTCTGAAAATGTTCCTGCTTGGATTATAAGTTTCACTGTTACATAATTTTATACTAGACCCTGTTCCAACAATATGTTTAAAAGAAAGCACCTGGACCTCTCTTTTCAGGTAAGATCTAGAGAGAATCAACGGACTATTGCTTCCACTCCAAGTATTAGAATGATTTGGATAAGGTAAAAAAACCATAGTTTCAACACCTGTCAGAGTAAAGATTCATAGAAAACTGCATAGACTTAAATACAGAAATTAACTAGTCCTTTCTAAGCAAGAAAATAGCTACATCTTCTTTTATGTCTGGTGGAGAAATGGGAGGAAGAAAAATGCACCATATTTAAGCAGTAAGGAGAAAGTAGGTGAAATTTTAAGGGTCTTTTGTTGGCCATGTTTAGGCTGGCATGAAAGTGTCGAATCCTTAGTAACCCTGAGTTAAATGCTTTCCAGAGGCTAGGGGAGTGTGGTGGAGAGAGATTACCAAAGGTGCAGAAAGAACACTCCACAACCCAAAATCTGACATCCAATCCCTATAAAAGAAAAAGATCCCCTGTGATTCCGAAAGATGGCAGTTGGACTATAAAAACAGAGAAAGCTTTGGCCTTGTAGTGCTTAGATTTCAAGGCCTGCAGAAGGTAAATTCTTTATGTTTCATCCAAACTTCTGAAGCCAGCGTTGATCAAAAACTAACTAAAGCTGCAGTAAAGATTACCAAGTTCAACCACAGGTTAAACCGGTGGACCAAGCGCCCCATGCTACCAGCCTGGCAGAGAAAGGGCATGCTGTTTTCTGGGTAAATATTACTTATTTTAGTCTGTACTGTTGTTTTATACACTATGCCTGGCACACATTAAAAAGTTAAAAGACACATGAAGAAGAAAGAAAATGTTACCCATGGTCAGGAGAAGAAACAGTCAAGAGAAGATAGAGAAATCCAGATACAATATTATAAGATATGGACTTTAAAATTTGTATGATATAGTGGAGAAGTTGCACAACATTTGTGAAAAGATGAGGAAGTTTACCAAATAGATTAAAGTTATTTGAAAAAAATAAGTAAACTTGAACATAGAACAATACAAATTATTTGGACCAAAACACAAAGAAGAAACATAATAGTCAAGATAATGATGGAAAAAACAATGGTAATAATGACAGGACTGAGAGTCTGAGATTTGTGAGACAATATCATTTCAATGTAAATATTATTGGATATGAAGAAGAACAGAGTGAATATAGCAGAACAAATATTTCAAAAGACAATGGTAATAATTTTTTAACTTTGATGAAGGAAATCAATTTACTGATCCAGAATATCAACAAAATCCAATCAGTGAAAATACAAAAAACAAAACCTACATCTAGGCATATAATATTCAAACTACTAAAAAACAAAGAAAAATGAATAATCTGAAAATCAAAGTAAAAGATAATACAAAAGGGGACTGGCTTCCCATCAGAAAATAAATGGAGGCAAGAAGGGTAATAACTTGACAAACAAGTACTGAAAGGCTGAAAAACAGGCAATTTTCAAACCAGAATTCTACATCCAGCAAAAATGTCCTTCAAAAATGACTGTTTTCAGGTGAAATTAAATTAAAAGAGTTCATGATCAGCACACCTGCCGTATTAGAAGTATTAACATAAGCTCTTCAGGCCAAAGGGAAATCACACCAGGTCTATTGGAAGGAACAAGAGCATAAGAATGGTAAGTAAAAAACTGTTTTTCTTCTATTCTCTTACTTTCTTTAAGTTGCATGACTCTTGAAAACAAAAAATTTTATGTTTTATATAAAGCAGTACAATTGTAACTCTAGATAATGAGATAAGGTGCATACTGTAATCTCTAGAGAAATAGATAAAAATTAACATAAAGAAAAATAATTAAAAACTCAAAATAAAAATTAAAATAAACTACTAAATAATATTCAGTTATCCCAAAGAAGGTGAGAAATTGAAACAAAGCAACACAAAAGACAAATGGCACTAATAGAAAACAAGTATCAACATAATAAATCTAAATCAAACTGCACTACACTACATGCATATACACCAGACACTCCAAATCAAAGGTGAAGAACGGTGCCCCAGGTGAACTCCGTTGATTCTGAATTTGTTCTGGAATGAACACAGGCAGTTGACCCTGAGTGTTAAAAGCTCACTGTCTAACTGGGAGTTCTTCAAATTAACTTTTGTTTTGTTTTGTTTTGTTTTTTTTTGGAGGAAGATTAGCCCTCAGCTAACTACTGCCAGTCCTCCTCTTTTTGCTGAGGAAGCCTGGCTCTGAGCTAACATCCGTGCCCATCTTCCTCTACTTTATACGTGGGACGCCTACCACAGCATGGCTGCCAAGCAGTGCCATGTCCGCACCCGGGATCCGAACCAGCGAACCCCGGGCCGCCGAGAAGCGGAACGTGCGAACTTAACCGCTGCGCCACCGGGCCGGCCCCCCAAATTAACTTCTGTGTTGGCAACAATGCCTATTAAAATATGAGGAATAGAAATGTGTTCATTTGAAGATAAGCATATTATCTATTATTATTAAAACTCAACAGTTACTGTAGCAATTGTCTAGAATTTGGACCTACAAGCATTTTTTTTAAGATTTTATCTTTTTAGAGCATTTAAAGTTTAGAGCAAAATTAAAGCAAAGGTGCACACTTCCCATACACCCCCTGACCCCACACATGCATAGACTTCCCCATTATCAGCATCCCCATCAGAATGGTAACGTTTGTTACAACTGATGAACCTACACTGACACGTCATCATCACCCAAAATCCATAGTTCACATTCAGGTTCACTCTTGGTGTTGTGCATTCTATGAGTTTGGACAAAGGTATAATGACATGTATCCACCATTATAATATTATATAGTGTGGTTTTACAGGCCTAAATGTCCTCTGTGCTTTGCCTGTTCATCCTTCATTGTCTGGCTATCTCAGTGTATCCATTTGCCTACTGAAGGACATCTTGGTTGCTTCCAAGTTTGACAATTATTAATAAAGCTGATATAAACATTAATATGCAGATTTTTATGTATACATAAGTTTTCAACTCCTTTTGGTAAATACCAAGGAGTGTGATTATATGCTGGGTCATATGCTAAGACAATGCTTACTTTCCTAAGAAACTTTCAAATTGTCTTCTGAAGTGGTTGTACCATTTTGCATTCCCAGCATCATTGAATGAGAGTTCCTGTTTCTCCACATCCTCAGCAGCATTTGGTGTTGTCAGTGTTCTGGATTTTTTTGGCATTTTAATAGTTTGTAGTGGGTTCTTGTTGTTTTAACTTAAATTCTGATAACACATGATGTGGAGCATCTTTTCATATGTTTATTTTCCATGTGTATATCTCTTTTGGTGAGGTGTCTGTTGAAGTCTTGGCCCATTTTTTAATCAGATTCCTTTCTTATTGTTGAGCTTTAAGAGTTATTTGTAGAGTTGAATAACAGTCCTTTATTAGATGTGTCTTTTGCAAGTATTTTCTCGTAGTCAGTGGCTTGGCTTCTCATTCTCTTTTTCATAGCAGAAGTTTTTGATTTTAATGAAGTCCAGCTCATCAATTATCTCTTTCATGGATCCTGCCTTTGGTGTATCTAAAAAGTCATCCCCACACTCAGGGACATCTAAGTTTTCTCCTTGGTTATCTCTAGGAGTTTTATAGTTTTGCATTTTACGGCAGTTTCTTTCGAGAAGTAAATTGTATAGAATTGCAGGCTCGTGGTGATAACAAAAAGCAGACAAACTAAAGGACAGTTTTATTATTAGTTCCAAATTCTCCACAGATAATGCACCCTCTTAGAGTCTGCACCCATGATGGGCTGTCCCCTTGGCCCTGCCTTTGCTAAGTCTTGCTACCTTCCTGACTAGGGCACTCTTCCTATCACTGTCTCTAATCTATACAGGTTCACAACCTCCGCGTCTCGCCTTAGAAACCCTTTTACGCAGGTAGTTTTTTAATTCCAAGATTTGAGTTGGTACCATTTCTACGTCCATTACAATACCTTTCACCATTCCCCTATCATTGCTCATGTCGTGTGTGTTTTCGCTTCTCTAATTTCCTACCAATAATTCAGATTCGATGGAACTCACTAGAAATTCACAGCTGTAAGCACAGGGAATATATCTGTAACTCAATATCTCTCTCTCTATTTATCATCTATCTATTTATCTATCATCTATCTACTTTACATATAACATAGTACCTAGAAAATGAGAAGTGTTCAATAAATGTTGGATGGATGATTATTAACCCACAGTGTAGAAAATATCCGCAACATGCATCCCTGGAATATTTGGTTAATAAGTGGAAGAAAATCAGAAAGACCTCTTACAGAGTTCAAAAGAAATTAAAGATGGGTTAAATGTTATAAGGGGACACAAATTTAAAAAAAAGAAATTGAAAAAAGTTCTTTCACCACTGAATTGGAGTGAAGCCTCTATTTTACATAAGTTAACTGCACACACGTGGGTCTGCTGTAGACACTTTTCTAATTTCGTTGGTCTTTTCTTCCTCATAGACCAACAGCACACTGCCCTAACTATAATACATTCTGTTAACTATGCTGTCTGGTGGACAGACTTCTCATGTTTCATCCATCTTTTTCAATATTGCCTAAGTGGTTCCCTGTTACCTCATTTGACAATACATTTAGAATCAGTTTGTCAATTTCCAAAAAACAGTAATGGAATATTGATTAGAATTACATTTAATGTATAGTTCCATTTTCAAAATATTGCATATTAAAATCCATAAACATGGAACATCCTTTATTTCTTGTTTTATTTAATTTTTCTCAATGTAATATTTTGAAGTTTTCAATGTAGACATTTTTCACAAATTTTGTTAGATTTATTCTAAGTATTTTATTTTTTAAAAAATGCATTAGACATAATATTGTTTTTAAATTTAATTTTTTGCTTGAATGCTGGTAGTGTATAGAACTATAATTAAATTTTGTAGGTTGAACTTGAATTCAGAAAACTTTTCTCTTTTACTTATTTCTAAGCGTTTTTATAGGTTTCTTTGAACTTTGTAAGTACATAATCATAATACTCGAGGAAAAAAGATGGTTTATTTTTTTATTTCCAATTTTTGTGTCTTTTGTTTTCTTTCTCTTTTCTTGTTACACTTGCCAGGATGCCTAATTCACCATTGAAGGTAAAAGGCAATGGCGGATTTTATGGTCATCTTCCTGACCACAGGATGAGAGCAACCAATATTTCACTATTAACCATGATTACAGCTATAGGTTTTTTGTAGATATCATTTATCAGTTTATGAAAATGTTTTTCTATTCCTGGTTTTCTGAGAGTTTATCATGAACAGCTTAAGAATTTTATCAGATGATTTTGGGTATCTAATGTGGACCATCTGGGTTTTCTTCTTTATCCTTTTAATGTCATGATTTACATAGTTTGAGTTTAAAGTTAAATGAATCTTTCCTTCTTATAGTAACCTCCTTTTACTCATAGCATATTTTTTTTTGCATAATTTTTGCTATTAACTTGTTTAAGATTCTGGCTTCTTTGTGCTCATAAGAGATATTGGTCTGTAATTTTTCTTCATTTTAATGTTTTTGTTAGCTTTTCCCCTAAAGATCAGAAAAGTGAGGATATGTGCTCCTATCATGTCTGTGTGACCTTGTACTTAATGTCTTACCCAGAGGAATAGGCAAGAAAAGGAAAAGACATATGGATTGTAAAGGAAAAACTAAAATGATTGTTATTTGCAATGACATAAAAATCTCAAAAAAAGCAGTACTCCACTTCAATTAATATGTGAATTTATGTAGGTCTGAGGATGCAAGATCAGTATGTAATGTGATGCTGCAACAGTTTCTAAATATTACAATGAACAAAAGGAAACTGAATTTTTAAAATTATAATTTACAATAGAATTTTAGAAAAAAATTACCTAAGTATAAATCCACACTGAAAAATACAAAACATTACTGCAAGAAATTAAGGACCTAAACAAATGGTGAGATACACCATATTCATGGATAGGAAGACAATATTTTTAAGATGTTTGTTCTCCCAAAATTGATCTATAGATTTAATCAATCCCATCAAAATCACAGCTGACTTTTCCAAGAAACTGATAAACTGATTTTAAAATTTGCATGGAAATACAAATTATGTAAAATATGCAAAACAGATGAAGCACAAAGTTAAAGAACTCACTCTGATTTCAAGAATTCATAGAAAGCTACATTAATCAAGATAGTGTAATTATTGCAATAATTGTAGATAAAAAATCAACAGAATAGGTGGTCATGAACTAGAGCCACACATATACAGTCAACTGCAGTTCAATCAATGTGCCAAGAAAATTCATAGGAGAAAGGGAAATCTTTTGGCACAAATAAACAGACGTGTGAAAAGCAAGGTTAAGCCGTCACATCATTCATACACAGAAATTAATTTGTGAGCACCTAAAAATAAAAAGGTGGTCCAAGAAATCTTTATAAACTTGAGGGAACCAAATATTTCTTAGGAGGAAACAAACATTAATCATAAAAGAACAAAACATATTTAATCAAAAGACACAATTGAGAAAATGAATAAGCAAGACACAGACTGGGAAAAATATTTTCAAAACATATATTTTATTGAATATACTTTTATTGAGGATATATAAAACTATTCAATCAAACATAGAAAGAAAAACAACCCAATTTTTTTCAATGCGCAATAAATGACATGTCACAAAAGAAGGGATGAGAATGTCCACTAAGCTTATGGAATATGTTCAATATTATTAGTCATCAGGAAAATGCAAATTATATACCATACCACAACCACTAACGTGGAAAAGAACCCTCATATAGCAAATTTTGGTGAGGATATGTGTTATGGGCTGAACTGTGTCCTGTAAAATTCATACGTTGAAGCGCTTACTCCCAGTATCTCAGAATGTGATGGTATTTGGAAGTAAGACCTTTAAGGAGCCGACTGAGTTAAAATGAGGCGGTTAAGGCAAGCCCTAAACCAATGTGATAAGTGTCCTTATTAAAGGGAAAATTTTCACACTTAGAGAGACACCAGGGGTGCGTGCACACACAGAGGATGACCACATGGGGACACAGCAAGAGACTGGGCATCTGCAAGCCAAGGAGAGAGGCCTCGGAAGAAACCAAATTCGCTGATATCTTGATCTTGGACTTCCAGCCTCCAGAACTATGAGAAAATAAATTTCTGTTATTTAAGTCCCCCTGTCTATGATACTTTGCTATGCCAGCCCTAGAAAGCTGACACAATGTGGGACAACTGGAACTATTGTGCATGGCTGCTGGGAGTGTCAAATAGCATAACCACTTGGGAGAAATGTTGTCAGTTGTTTTAAAATTAAATAGTCACCCTACATCCCAGCAATTCCACTCTTAGGAAAGCCACTTCTCCAAGGAATGTGCACAGGTACGTCCACACAGTGACGTGGAAACGGAACCAAGGCAAGTGCTTGACCCATGGAAGGAGAGAAGGAACGCCATCTTTCAACAGCTGCATCAGGGGCTAGAAGACTGACAGATGGGGAAGCACATGAAGGAGGAACTAAGAATCTATGCATTCAGTGAAAAATGCTCTGAATAGAAGAAGCATATAGCAATAAACTTAGGCATAGGCAAGTATTTTCTGTTTTCTGAGTAATTAGACGAAGATGATTTTGAACCCTTCCAAACCCCGTCTATAATTGCATTCATACTTGTCAAAAGTACAGATTGCTAGAGACGCGTGGGCTGCTGCAACTTGTGGTAAACCACTGCTTGTTTTTGAAGGATACTGTTCTGGTCACTTCAGTTGGCATCTGGAGTGAATCTTAGTTAATTCATTGTTGAATCCCCCTGCCTCACACATAACTGTGCTCAGCAAATGCTGATTAATTTATGCACTCGATTTCCTCAGAACCTCTCACACTCTACTGTTTACAGACGTAAGAAAACACCAAGGAGAACAGCTCCCTGGAAACAGCACCTCACCAGGAACTGGGCTTCTAGTTTGGGGCTCTGCTCTAGGACCGTGGGCAAATCATTTCCCCTCTCCTAGGCTCTGAAATCTTCAAACTAATGAGATGTCCTACAGGAACTTCATGGTCCCTTTCAGTCAAACCTCAAGATTCCCACAGGGCATATTTGGACCCTCGTCTTAAGGAGAAAGAAACAATTTCTAACTAAAGTGAACAATTGGCTTTAACTGATATGGAGATCCCACCTTGGTAATAATCACTGTAGAGATTTACGTAAAACTGCACCTCCAATTTGCTGCCAGGAATCCCAAAATGCCTCACAAATTGCACCTGATAACTTATATAGCACATCACCGCTGTGAAGAGCGCAGAGGTCCTGTAACCATGACTTATTTGCTTCTAAATTTCAAATCTCTGATCTCTCAAGAGAAGTAGAATAAGAGTATGACAAACGCTTCCTTACATAACCTCTCAGCTCCTCTTCCTCTAACCTCAGAGGAGGCGATGCTGCTTACGAACTCTTGTGTCTTGAAGACTACAGAGAAATCTGTACCTTCCCCAAACGTGACTGGAAAACCCTCAATCTGATCGGAGCAGCTGTCGTTTTGCCTTTGTTTGGTCCTGAGGTTTCAGACGAGCTCTTGCTGCCATATTGATCCCTCAGACGGTTTCCCTGGACACCAGGTGGCCCTGCGAGCTGCGTCCGTGGACCCAGACTGTTCTAAGGGCAGAGCAGCGGGAGCCCAGGGTAGCGTTAGTTAGAGCGTGTGCAGTCTGGGCATCTTGGGCCCCAGACTGTGGCGAAGATCAATGCAACAGCGGGAGTCTTCATTTTATCTGTGATGTCTTTGAACATTAGTAACAGTAAGGGCAGATTGGAGGAAAAACAAATTCTGGAGCTGCACCAGAAAGAAGAGTTATAGTTCAGAAACTAAGAGCTAAATGATGGCTTATAGGTTATTTGGCAGAGGTTTCCTCCCTTCCCCCTCCCTTACCTCCTTCCAGTCCTGACTGTCTTTGCCCCTGGTACATATTGAGCCAAGGAGAAGATTGCTGAAAGCTGATCCATAATTTTTCATATCATAAATACAACAGACCAAGAGATGTTAGATGCAGCATCCACAATGAATGATAAGCAATTCCTGAGAACCTTATCTGAGATGCTCTGATTTGCTAAAACAACACAGCATGCTCTGAAATCAAACCAGCACTGCCTCAATGTAGAGAGCATGCACCAGCCTTGGGAGGGTGTGTATGTGTGTGTTTAATCAGTTTCTGCACATCTGTCTTTACACAGTTGGACTCCTTCACAAAAGTCACCCTAACTACCTTAACATATGTAGAACCAAATTAAAATTACTTTATCAATCTTGCATTTTCAGCTTTCCCATCTTTTGGGTTATTTTCCATCCATGTGTTTCATTATTTCAGTGAAGTCGTCTCATTGCCCTAGCTGAGAGAAACAAGCCAGTAGAAGCCAGGCTAAATTGAGGTTGGGAACGGGGATGGAGGAGAGGAAAAGGAATATTATAATTTGTAAGCATTTCAGTCTTTTATCAATATCCTGATCTTAAGGCTTTGCATATTTTAACAGTGAACCATTTTTCCTTATCTTTTCTTAAACAACGTATTTTCCCTGATTTGTTTCCTTTCAACAAATTTCTTTTTGAGTTAAAGTGGGATTTTTGGATATAGTGTAAAAAAGAACATTTTCTTTTACGTATAACAACCATCTTTTCAAAGCAGTAACACTGCCCCTAAATGATTTTGTAAACATTTTTTGTGCATATGCTTTCACAACATTTCCTTAAAATGGCCGAGCAGACCCACGTTGTGCCTCATTTGGTTATAGGCAGTAATAAGTGAGCAAATCATGGCAAGATGGAGGAAAGCAAAGAAAGTTGGAGGAAGGGAATGCTATTCTTGAAAGTATAAAATACAAATAACACAGAAATTAAAACAAATTCCTAGCTAGAATAAGGATACCAACTCGCCTTGCAAGTTTTTGTATGGTTCATCTTACTATTTCTTAAGCAGCTTATCATTTGTGATACAGAAATTCACTATTATCTTATTTTATCATTCTTTCAAATTTTACATGTAACGATGAGGTGTGTTTTACTCCCACTGCCCTTTCATCATATCAAAACACTATTTGAATGGCAATTAAAGCTTAAATAAACCAAACACAAAGGTCTGTCAATATATGGACCTGTGACAGTCATGATCGACATCCTGCACATATGGGTTTTCTTCATTTGACATTCGAGGTGTCCTTATCTTTCAGTATGTACATTAAGATGCGATGTGCTAGCTAGCTGGTAATTAACCCCTTCCAGAGACTAAATGATAGCTTTTAAATTATCAAATTAAAAGAATCAATAGGAAATGAAAAGTAAGAAGGAATAATATTTTTCTTTCGGAGAAATTTATTTTGATTTGGTAGTAAGTGACTGCAAATGTGTTCCATAAAGTTGCCCCAACAGTGCCAGAAAAAGGTGACTTGACTTCGTGTTTCTTTTATTGTGGGATGACCTCTCGTCTCAATTCAGCTACAACAATGCAAAGTCAGGGACACATTTTGGTACACGTGGTGGATGTCCGTGAACTTAACTGCTGTGTTGTGTTCCATGTATAAAAATGCCCCAGTATCTTTATTCTCCTGTGGGTTAACGTTTAAATTTTTTCTGGGTTGTTACAACCCAAGTAATGCTACCATGCTTGTTCCTGTTCACATTGACTGTGCATCTATGCATGTATTTGTCTAGGATATACGGCCAGGAGTGGAGCTGCAGGATCATCACATTGGCTGGATAATCTCAAAATTGTTTCCAAAGTGATTGTTCCAATTAACATTCTTACCACCAGAGCCAAAGTGTTCTCAAGGATCCATCCTCACCAACAAGTAGTATCATCAGACTTTTCAACTTTCGCCAATCTGGTGGGTGCAA
Source organism: Equus asinus (assembly GCF_041296235.1). Taxonomy (NCBI): domain Eukaryota; kingdom Metazoa; phylum Chordata; class Mammalia; order Perissodactyla; family Equidae; genus Equus; species Equus asinus. Next base: position 1,930,714 of record NC_091796.1, on the reverse strand, counting down.
ATGGTATCTCATTATTGTTTTAATTTGCATTTCTCAGATTCCTAATGAGGTTAAGCATCTGTTCATGTGTTTATTTGCCATATTTTTTCCTCTGCTGTGAACCTATTAGGTTGTTTGCCTTTTTATTACTGAATTGGAGAAGTTTTTTTAAATATATATTTCTATGATTAATCCTTTGTTAGTTAAATGTGTTGCAAATCTGTACTCTCAGTTTATGGCTTGTCTTTTCACTGATTTTCTTGTATACTTCGAGACACAGACGTTCTTAATTTAATGTAGTTGGATTTCTTGTTTTGTTTTCTGTCTTTCTTTTCCTTCGAGGTTTGTGTTTTCTATAACTAGCTTAATAAATTTCCCCCCACCTCAAGGTTGTGAAGTTATTATACTGATTTTTCTTGTGAGAGCTTTCAACTTTTGTGATTCATATTGACATTCTCAAGACACTAGAATTGATCGCAGTTTGTGGATGGGGTGAGCTGGGATAAAGTTTCATTTCCCCCCTATGGATAACCAATCTTCCAGCACAAATTATGAAATAGTCCATTTCTGCTCACTCTTTTGTCGTGCTGCCTCTCTCCTGGGTCAAAGTGCACTTTTCAAAAAGTTAAAAGTATTTTGTATATACGTATACAGTGAGCATTTGTCAAAGATGTAGTGAATCTCTAATGAGGCAGCCAGCAAGATACAGAGCTAACTCAGAGGAAGCTACGAGAATTGATGCATAGTTAGTTAGGTATAAAGTAACACTAGTGTAAGATGGTTAAGTTAGATACAAATCTGGGCTACCATTTTATAGGTCAGTCCAATCTTCACTCCGGAGTTATCTCCTCCACTGGACAGAAATCACTGCCGCTTCTTCTCCACAAAATCATTTGCATTGTATCAGTTTTCTACAAGTGCGTGTCTGAGTCCTCATCAATAAGAACCAGTAAGTCAAAGGCAACTGTAATGCCCCCCGAGGGTCCTGAGGCAGACTAGTCAGACGACTCTGCAGAGGGCAAGGCTTCTCAAATTCAGGGCGGGGTGCTCAGGATCCCGCGGAGAGCCTGTGGCCAGCACCCCAGAATTCCTGATTCTGCTGTGAGGCCCAAGAATCCACATTTTTAACAAGTTCCAGAGGAGGCGAGTGCATCTTGGTGGCCACTGGGCTTGTGCAACTTGGAGAAGACGCGCAGTAATCGTTTCGTCTGAAATCCAACATTTGGATAACATTTCTTAATAAATCAGTCAAATTTCCATACATGCATGAATCGATTTCTGTTGTCTGTATTTCATTCTGTCACTGAGCTTGCACCACATGGCCAGGTGACTACTGTCGTACAATAAACCTTGCCATGCAGCATGCAAAACCCCTCACCTCTTCTTTGTTTGTTTGGTTGTTGTAAGTGATGTGGTTATTCTTGACCCTTTCTTCCCTATAGATTTTAGAGTCTGCTTATCATGCCTGTGAACAGACTTGTTGGTGTTGCGGAAGGAGTGGCACTGAGACTTTAGACAAATTTTGGAGGAATTAATATCTTGTCTTTTCTCAATGAATATTCTTATTACTAAGCAAGGCATATCTCTTCATTTATTTAAGTACCTGTCAATGCCTTTCAACAAAGCTTTGCTATTTTCTCCACAAAATTTTGCCCATATTTACTAGATTTGTTCCTAGGTATTTTGTTGGCTCATTATAAAGAGTACCTTTTTGCATGAAAATTATGCTGAAATATTTATTCCATTTCTATATACTGTGAGAACTAGAATAGTTAAATTTATCTTTAACTTTAGACTTTCAGCTTATTACTTTTTGTTTCTTTTTTACGTAATTTTCGTTTGCTGCTTTCTTAATTTTTTCAGTAATTTGGAAGTTACGCACTCTATTTCTTTTCCTTTAGGAGTAATTCTAGGAAATTTACCATGCATATTGGACATTTCAAGGGCTAAAGTTATTTTACTTTACTCTCCTTTTGAGCAATACAAGAATCTGATAACAGTTGCTATTGTTAAATTTAATTTCTGTCATTTTATAAGTGTACAAATCAAGCATGTTTATTATCACTTTATATCACCAAAGTATATTAGACATGCCCACGTAACTATGTATTTTTAACTCATTCCTCTTTCTTATATTTCAGACATGCCCCTCGCTCTTCCTAAAGAGGATCCTTAGAAGTTGCCTTCCTGAGGGTGTGTTAGCAGTAAGCTCTCTTAAGTTTATATCTGGCTGAGAATGTCTTGATTTTATCCTTTTGTAGAAAGATAGTTTCATGGTTAGAAAATTCTAGGTTGATATATTTTTTATTAGCACTTAGCAGACATTTGATTTCTCTGACTGTCTTTGATACAACTTGTCTACGTGCAGATTTCTGTTTTTATTTGTCCCTCCAGAGATGTATTGAGCCTCCTAAATACGAGAAGTTTTGCCTTTTATCAATTCTGAAAATTTACCAAGCTTTATCACTTGGTGGTTTTGTTTTACCTCCTAATGGAATGCTGATTAAAAACAATTAGTTCTCTCTACATCCTCTGCATCAATTAACATCTCATATTTTCCCATCTTCCATCTTGGAGCTATATCCTGGGTGATTTCTTCAACTCTGTATTCGAACTCTCACTCCAGGTGGAACGACTGTGCTGTTCAATCCAGTCACTGAGCTTTCAATTTCAAATATTATATAATTGTTGTTTAATGTAAATTGTTATTATTTTTTCAAATCCTTCTGTTGCTTTGAGTATTTTCATATTTCTTTGCCACACACTTTGATAATACTGTTAGTAATTTTCTTAAATTAGTAGACATTATTTTGAAGAGCAGTTTTAAGTTTACAGAAAAATTCAGCAGAAAGTACACAGAGTTAGCATATGCTCCCTTCCTCACCCCCAAACACACACGTGGTTTCCCCTATTATTAGCATCCTCTGATAGTGCGGTACCATCAATTGATGAGTCAATATTGATAGATTATTGTTAAGTCCATTAAGGTTCACTCTTGCTGTTGTACATTCAACTAACAACAAATTTATAATAACATGTTACCACCATTATAAATCATCCAAAATTGTTTCACTGCCCTAAAAATCTCCTGTGCCCCACCTATTCATCCCACCCTCTCCCCAAACCTTGGCAACCACTGGACTTTTACAGTCTCCATGGTTTTGCCTTTTCTAGAATGTCCTATAGTTGGAATTCCACAGTCCGTAGCATTTTCAGATTGGCTTCTTTCACTTAGTAACATGCATTTAAGATTCCTCTGTGTCTTTTCATGGCTTGATGGCTCATTTCTTCTTTAGGGTTAAATAATCCATTGTCTGGATGTACACCAGTTTATTTATCCATTCACCTATTTAGCTGCTTCCACATTTTGGCCGTTATGAATAAAGCTGCTCTAAACATCCATGTGCAAGTTTTTGTGTGAACATAAATTTTCAACTCCTTTTGGTAGATGGTAAGAAGTGGGATTGCTGGATCACGTGGTAAGAGTATGTTTAGTTTTGTAAGAAAACGCCAACTATCTTCCAAAGTGGCTGCACGTTTTGCATTCCCATCAGCCACGAATGAGAGTTTCTGTTGCTCTGCATTCGGTATTGTCAGTGTTCTGGATTTTGGCCGTTCTAACAGGTGTGTAGGAGGTATCTCAGTGTTGTTTAATTTGGAATTCCCTGATGACAGAAGATGCGGTGCATCTTTCCATGTGATTTTTGCTGTCTTTTTATCTTCTTTGGTGAGGTGTCTGCTCAGGTCTTTGGCCAACTTTTTAATCAGATTGTTTGTTGTCTTTTTTTATTTTTAAAGTTTATTATTACGTTTTTCTCCCCAAAGCCCCAGTACATAGTTGTACATCTTACCTGTAAATCCTTCTAGTTCTATGTGGGATGCTGCCACAGCATGGCTTGATGAGCGGTGTGTAGGTGCACGCCCAGGGTCCAAACCCGCAAGCCCCGGGTCGTCAAAGCAGTGTGGGAACTTAACTACTACACCACAGTGCTAGCCCTGCCTTTTCTTTTTAATCTTTTTTATTTTAAAGCTTCAGTGCATGGTTGTGTATCCTAGCTGTTAGTTTAGTTCTCTATGTGAGCTGCCACCATAGTATGACAACTGACAGACAGGTGGTGTGATTCCATGACCAGAAAACAAACCTGGGCTGTGGTAGTGACAGTGCCGAATCTTAACCACTAGACCACCAGGACTGGCTCGGATTGTTTGTTTTCTCGCTGTTGTTAAGAGTTCTTCATACATTTTGGATACCAGTCCTTTGTCATATATGTGTTTTGCGAAGATTTTCTTCCAGTCTGTAACTTGTCTTTTCCTTCTCTTAATAGTGTCTTTTATAGAGCTTAAAGTTTTGATTTTAATTAAATAACTTATTCATTATTTCTTTCTTAGATCATGGCTTTAGTAATGTGTCTACAACATCCTTGGCAAATCCAAGGACATCTGTATTTTCTCCTATGTTGAATTCTAGGAATTTTTTAGTTTTGCATTTTATATTAGGTATAGGTTCGATTTTGAGTTAACTTTTGTGGAGTCTGTGTCTAAATTCACTTTTTTTGCATGTGAATGTCTAGTTGTCCCAGCACGATTTATTGAAAAGACTATTCTTTCTCCATTGGATGACCTTTTATCCTTTGTCAAAGATCACTTGATTATGTTTACGGGGGCCTATTTCTGGGCTCTCCATTCTGTTCCATGGATCTATTTATCTATTCTTTCTTCAATATCTCACTGTTGGGATTACTGTGGCTTTAGGATAAGTCTTAAAGTTGAGTGGTGTCAGTCCTGCAACTTTGTTTTTCTCTCATTAGTTCTTTTAAATTATTTTATTGAGGTCATATTGGCTTATAACATTGTGTAATTTCAGGTGTACATTATTATATGTCGGTTTCTGTGTAGACTGCATCATGTTCATCCCCAGTAGTCTAGTTTTCATCCATCACCATACATACGTGCCCCTTTACCCCTTTCACCCGCCTCCCAGCCCCTTTTCCTCTGGTAACCACTAATCTGTTCTCCTTATCTATACGTTTATCTTCCACATATGAGTGAAATCATACAGTGTTTGTCTTTCTCTGTCTGGCTTATTTCACTTAGCATAATACCCTTGAGGTCCATCCATGTTGTCACAAATGGCACAATTTTGTCATTTTTGATGGCTGAGTAGTTCTTCTTTATCCATTCATTCATTGATGGCCACTTAGGTAGCTTCCACATCTTGGTTATCGTGAATAATGCTGCAACGAACATAAGGATGCATAAATCACTGCATTGTTGATTTAATGTTCTTTGGATACATACCAAGAAGTGGGATAAGTAGATCATACAGTATTTCTACTTTTCATTTTTTGAGAAATCTCCATAATGTTTTCCATAGTAACTGTACCAGTTTGCATTCCCAGCAACAGTGTATGAGGGTTCTCTTTTCTCCATATCCTTTCCAGCACTTGTTATTTCTTGTCTGGTTAATTATAACCATTCTGACAGGTGTGAGGTGATATCTCATTGTAGTTTTGATTTGCATTTCCCTAATAATTAGCGGTGTTGAACATCTTATCATGTGCCTGTCGGCCATCTGTATATCTTCTTTGGGAAAATGTCTGTTCATGTCATCTGCCTATTTTTGGATTCAGTTTTTGATTTTTGTTGTTAAGTTGTATGAGTTCTTTATATATTTTGGAAATTAGCCCCTTGTCGGGTACATGATTTGCAAATATTTTATACCAGTTGGTGGGTTGTCTTTTCATTTTGTTCATGATTTCTTTTGCCTTGCAGAAGTTTTTTAGTCTGATGTAGTCCCATTTGTCTATTTTTTCTTTTGTCTCATTAATTTTTTAAAACATATTAAGCTGTATATATTTTTTAATGTTGTATGCAAAACTTTCAAGATCTGTTGAAAATCACAGTCTCACTCTGTAGTTGTTGCTCCTGCTGATTCTTGTTCAATTCTGTAATTTTTAAAATAGTGAGGTCATGTTCCTTAAACGTTTTCTGTGGAAATTCTTTGAAGCCTGACGTCAAGGTGATTTCCTTCAGAAAAGACATGCATTTGATTCTACAAGTTGAAATACAGAACCTGTAAGGAAATTTCCAACTTGGTGCATTGGGGCCCCTCTTGCAGGAAGGGCAGTTTGAGGTGGCGAATTTTAGGGGGTGTTTTTTGGTTCTCTTTCGGTAAAACTAAGACATTATCATGTTATTCACAACCATGAGCTATGTGTCAGGTATAGAATTTCCAGATAAAACATAAAATGCCTATTTAAATTAAGATTTTGGATAAACATTGAATACATTTTAATAGATATTTTGTGTAGGACATCCTTACACTAAAGAAATTATTCATTTATCTGAAATTCACGTTTCCCTGGCTATTCACTGAGATTGGTAGCTCAGTTAACATTCTTTTTGAGATAAGCCTTCCTCTCAGGGTGTTCTGGTGCAAACCTGCCCGGGTTGTGGGGTCCGTCTGTGTCTCCACAGACGGCCCTCGGGCAGCACCGACTTCAGAGCTGGGCTGTCTCTGTGCTTCTGAACTTTCTTAGCAGTTTTACCCCATGAAGAGTTGTCTCTATTTTTTAATTAGCTCAAGGTTACACTAAGATTTTAAAACAATATTTTACCCAATGCTCACACGCATTTTATACCAGGAGAATTTCCATGATATCCAGAGACCAAAGGACCAGCTGCTCAGTTTGCTTTTGCCCCGAGTCGCAGAGCACTGCTTTAGAAAAGGCACTGAGGTCGCTGGGAGCTTTTCCACATTACAGGCCCCTACTCCTATCTGGCGACACTAACACCAGGGGTGGAGACATGGCCAGGAACCTTCACTGTTCATTCGCTTCCTCACGACATTCCTGTGCAGAAGACCCTGGGAGAACGTTTCAGGCTGGTCTACAGCCATGTCCAATCTTCCAGGCAGCATAGCTGAGAGCTGGCATCGCAAACTTGTTTTTCAGGGGCCAGAAAGTCAACAGGTTAGGCAGGCATGGTGGGTCATGTTGCAACTCCTCAGCTCAGTTTTGGTGGGTGGAAGCACCAGAGGCCACATGTAAACAAATGTGCGTGGCTCTGTTCCCACAAAACTTCTCTTACAAAACAGTCAGCAGCCCAGATGTGGCCTGCAGGCTGCGGAGGAAAGAGCATCCGTTTGGGGGTCCCGTGGATTTGGGTTTGAATTTAGCCCGCATCTCTAACTATTCAAACTTGAGCAGTCACCTTGTTACCAAGCCTGAAGTGAGTTCACTCACCCATTGCGCAGCAAGCCAGTCTCTGACACCGGGTGTGGTGGAAGAAAGCAGGAATTTTATTTTTGCACAGCACTGAGCGAGGAGAGAGGGCAGCTAACGCTGAAATCCCAAACTCCCCGAAAAGCTAAAAGGAAGGGTTTTTATTTGGGGCTTTAGGTAGGGGAGGGGGAGCATATGGCCTTGCTGGTTGGAGCTTTCCCACCAGCCTGTCTTTGGCCTTGAGACACTTGCAGAGAGGAGCAAGCCTCTGACCTTGCTGGTCAGCAGCTTTCCCACCTGTCTGTATCTCTTTGTGGGGGGAGATAGTCCAGGTGCTTGTCCTTGACGGTGTCTGTCTCCATGGAGGATAGCGGATTATGGAGGATAGCGGATTCTGGAGTCAGGAAGCCAGAGAGAGTAAGCAGGGAATGAGTGTTTTGGTTTCAACCCCATATATACTGGGTTTAATGTGGGGAAACTGATATCAGGGTCGATATCAACCTGATCACCTGAAATTTCTTTTACTCTAAACAACAAAGCCAAGTTGTGTGTGGAGAGTGTGTGTGTGTCTGCCCTGGTCTGGAGGTGCAGTGCACCGAGGAGATAGGCTCTCCTCTTTCCCGCGCAGAGGCCTTTTCTCAGGTGGGGACACATCCAACGGCTGCAGTGGATAGCACACAGGACCCAGTTTAGCAGCTTGACCGGAGGAGCTGGGAAATCCAGAGTGGGTACTGAGGATATGGATTATCTCAGGCTTGTAGGCCCCAGATTGCTACCTGGGGATCCAGAAGACGTTAACAACAGGCAATGGAAATAAACAGTAATTTGAGTAAAATAACAAAGGTGAGGAAAAATAGGTGGAAAACATATAGAAAAAAAGTGACCATAAAATAAAATAGAACAAATAAAATCAAGTACATTTATTACAAAAAGGTACAGTTTGTTAGATTGGGTCAAAAAAATAAACAATGCCCCATGTGGTTATCAAGAAACACCAAAAAACAAGCGATAAAAAGTTAAAAAAATTTTTTAAAAGACCGCGCAACATAGCACCAAATAAATGTAAATAAAAATGATCAAGTTGTGTCAGTACTGATACTATCGGATGGGCTCATGCACCCTGCACCTTCCAGGGGTGGCTCTGGGCAATGACAGCCAACAAGGGACCAGGTGTGAGTTGTGGAGCCTCAGGCTCTTTGTTGAGCATCTCCACAGACCCAGGCAAAGTCAGACAGGTCTGCAGTTCTCAAGTAGTATCTTCTTATGTGACCCTGTTTTAACTTTCTACTTGTGTATCCACACTTTTCTCTTAAGAACCTCCTCCTTTATCTTCTGCTCGAATGCCTCCCAAACCCTTTTCTTGATCCACTGATTCTGGGGGTGACCAGATCACATTTTGTCTTTCCTGGGAGCCAGGGCAGGGTCCCTAATTGCTACTTATCCTGCGTGCACACAGTTCTTCTCGTCATAACGTCATCATCGTGAGGATGGACAGCTTGATACTGAATCTTGTGAGCTGTGGCGCCTCAGTCAACCTCATTTCAGTACACACAATCAAACTCCAAATACACTCTTGGCCAACTCCTTTCTAATGTACTGAGAGTGTGATTTTCTTCTCATCAAATTATATGATTCTCCACAGGGTCTTGATATCTACATTTTCCCCTAAATTTACAAACAACTAATTTCCTTTCCAGGAATGAACTTGGAAGCAGCTCCCTTCTCCAACAGACTTCACATCAATACCAACTACACAACATGGTTATGAAATGTTTTTGATCACAAAAAGATAAAAAGGGGGAAAAAAGCGTGACATGGTGTTATTATAAAAAGAACAATTTTTGAAAAAGATATAGCCTGAACTTGCATGTACAAAATTGCAGCAGCAAAACAGTAGAAGCAAAAACATAAGAAAATTAACTTGAGAGAGTGATAAAGGATACTTTTCATGAGAGATACTAATAATCTCCTTCAGAATAAGACTGACTAAGCAGAGAATAAGTAAAGATATGCATAATTTGAACAATGCAATCAAAAACTTAATTTAGTAGACATATTTATTTCATAAAATCAAATAATTTTTCCTTAGGCTCATAGAACATTTACAGAAATCATTCATCTATATTTGCCAAAAATAAAACCATTTTTTTATTTTAAAAAATGTTTAATTGTGATAAAATACACATAACATAAAATTTACCAACTCAACCATTTTTAAGTGTATAGCTCAGTAGTGTTAATCACATTCCCATTGTCATGCAACCATCACCACCATCCATCTCCAGAACTTTTTCATCTTGCAAAACTGAAATTCCATACCCATTAAACAACAACATCCCATTTCCCTCTCCTCCCAACCTTTGGCAACCACCATTCTACTTCCTGTTTCTACGGCTTTGACTATTCTCGATGTCTCATATAAGTGGCATTGGACAGTACTTGTGTGTGTGTGTGACTAGCTTATTTCACTCAGCATAGTGTCCCCAGGTTCATCTATATTGTAGCATGTGTCAGAATTTCCTTCCTTTTCAAGGCTGAATAATATTCCCTTGTGTGTGTGTGTGTGTGTGTGTGTGTGTGTGTGTGTGTGTACCACAGTTTGTTAATCCGTTCATCTGTTGATGGACATTTGGGTTGCTGCTACCCTTGGCTACTGTGAATAGTGCTGCTATGAACATGGATATATAAATATCTCTTCCAGATCATTCTTTCTATTCTTTTGAATATATATCCAGAAGTGAGATTGCTGGATCATATGATAGTTCTATTTTTAATTTTTTGAGGAACCTCCATACTTTTTTCCATAGTGGCTGGACCATTTTACCTTCCCACCAGGAGTGAACAGGGTTTCTGATTTCTTGACATCCTCCTCATCAACACTCATTTTCTAGGGGTTTTGTTTTGTTTTTTTATAGCAGCCATATTAATGCGTATGAGATAATATCCCATTGTAGTTTGGAATTGCATTTCCCTAATGATGAGTTAATTTGAGAATCCTTTCATTTTCTTTTTGGACATTTGTTTATCTTCGTTGGAGAAATGTTTATTCAAGTCCTTTGCCCATTTTTAAATGTTAACCCTTTATCAGACATATATATTTGCAAGTATCTTCTCCCAATCCATAGGTTGCCTTTTCTCTCTACTGATTGTGTCCTTTGATGCACAGAATTTTAAATTTTGGTGAAGTCCAATTTATTTATTTTTACTTCTGTTGCCTGTGCTTTGGTGTTATATTCAGGAAATCATTGCCAAATCCAATTCCCCTATGTTTTCTTCCAAGGATTTTATTGATTTAGATCTTACATGTAAGCCCTTAATCTATTTGAGTTAATTTAAGTGTATGGTATTAGGTAGGGGTACAACGTCATCCTTTGGCTTATGGATGTCCAGTTTTCCCAAGTCCACTTGTTGAAGAGACCATCCCTTCTCCATCAAATGGTCTTCCACCCTCATTGAAAATTTTTTGCAATTTATGCTAGCATTTGTTTCTGTGCTTTCTACTTTATTCCTCTGGTGTATATGTCTGTCTTTATGCCAGCTCCACACTGTTTTGGTTTCTGCAGCTTTCTAGTAACTCGTGAAACCAGGAAGTGAAACTCCTCCAACTTCTTTTTAAAGATTGTTTTAGTTGTTCATGGTCCCATGAGTTTCCCTATGAATTTTAGGATAGAGTTTTTATTTATGCAAAAAAGAAGCCACTGAGGTTTTCATCAGGATCGCATTAAATCCGTGGAACACTCTGAGTAGTGCTCACGTCTTAACAATGTTAAGTCTTCCAATCCATGAACACTGGACATCTTCCCCTTTGTTTGTGTCTTCTTCAATTTTTTTTAGCAATTTCCATTGTATAAGTCTTTTACCTCCTTGGTTGAGTTTATTCTTTAGTATTTTATTCTCTTTCATGTTATTATAAATGGAATTATTTTCTTAATTTCCTTTTGGATTGTTCATTGTTAGTGTATAGAACGCAACTGATTTTTCTGTGTTAATATTGTATCTCGCAACTTTGCTGAATTTGTTTATTACTTCTAACAGTGTTTTTTTGTAAAATCTTTAGGATTTTCTACATAAAAGATTATTTTATCTATGAACAGAGATAATTTTACTTAAAGCTATAGCTTTTTTGAAGGGTAGAAAATTTAAAGGCCTTGTGAACTAATTGTTAAGATTAGAAAAAATAGACTGGACTTAAGAATCTAATTGAAATAAATAATTCCTGTCTTAACTTCTGGATAATCAATCAAGGCTTGAATGAAGCCTGAAGTTACAAACTGTCTTTGAAGCAAAGGATAGGAAGGTGTTAATTACCAAAATGTGGGGCTGCCAAAGCTCTGAAGTTTTGCTATTAACAAAAGAGAAACAAATATAAAAGAGACATATATGCATTCTGGGAGCTAGAAAAGGAAAGTCAAACCAAACCCAAAGAAACTGGGAAGTGAGATTGATAAAGATTAGAACACTGGAGAGGCTGGCCCCGTGGCTGAGTGGTTAAGTTCCTGCGCTCTGCTTCATCGGCCCCGGGTTTCGCCTGTTCGGATCCTGGGCGCAGACCTAGCACCTCTCATCAAGCCATGCTGCGGCGGCATCTGACACAGAAGAGCCAGAAGGACCTACAACTTGGGGGCTTTGGGGAGAAGGAGAAAAAATAAAAAAAGATTGGCAACAGATGTTAGCTGAGGTGCCAATCTTTAAAAATAAAAAAATGGAACCGACAAAGATAAGAGATTAAATTAATAAAATATACAGGAAACAAATAAAATAGATAAAAAAGGTAAGTTTTATGGAAAGTGTTCCTTTAATAAAGAACAATAATGTAATAAAATGTATGTGAACCTAATTAAGGAGCAAATATGCAACCTTAAGAGTACAGAAACACGAGAAAACATGCAGAAGAGTTAAAGTAATTAGAAGTAAATATTAGATGTAATTCTAGGAAGATATAACCAGAAAAAACACAGAAGAGGTAGATGGTTTTCTGGTAAAATACAAGTTGTAAAAATGATCCAAGAAGAATTAGAATATAGCAATTATCAAAATAAATTGAAAAGATGATTAAAGATTGGCTTTAAAAAAGGTAAAAGTGTCAAATTGCTTCAGATTTCTAAAATTTAAATAACAGAACATATAAATCCAATCTTACGTAAGGCCAAAAAAAGATTATTCTATAAAGCCATAATAAATTATAACCAAAACCTGATAAATATAGAAAAATGAAAATTACACACCAATCAAATATTAATATAGTTGCAAAACTCTAAATAAAATATTAGGTAATAAAATCTACAAAGATAATTGAAGAATGATTAATTATGAACTAGTAAAATTTACTTAAGAAATGCAGAAATAATTAAAAATCAGGAAAAAAATAACAAAATAATTTACTAGACCAACAAATTAAAGATGAAAAATTTCACATGGATTATCAAAAAAGCTGCAAATATTTGATAAAATTAGAAATTGTTCCTGATTATGGGTAAAAATAACTTTGGGAAAAACAGAAATAGAAGGAAACTGTTTAAATATATTTATGTATTTAATATACTACAGAAACCTACAGGAAGAAAACAGCTGTAAATATGAATTTGCTGAAGTCATTTACGTTAAAATCAAGAACAAGAAAGAGGGACCTCCCAGTTGGAGGTTCTACTTAATGCGATATAGTAACAAAAAACAAAAATAAATAGCTAGCTGAAAATATGATTGTATAAATAGAAATTTCAAGAAAACCTAATATTTAAAAAATAACCAAAAATATTTGGTAAATAATTTGATTCATGACAACTATTTAGAAATCAGTATAGAGGCAGTCAGTGAAAATTATGTATACTATATATATGTATACATTTATAATTATAATTAAGATTGGTATACAAACACAAAGAAATTAGGAATAGTTTAAACAATAAGGGTCACCATATCTTCTTAGACATACCTTGGTTGTGAGAGTTTCTCAGATTTTCCTCTTTTTTGATAAACTTGACAGTTTTGTGGACTATGGACCAAGTATTTTGTAAAATGACCCTCAGCTGGGATTTTTCTGATTTTCTCTCATGATTGGATGGGAGTCATGAGTTTTGAGGAGGAAGACCACAGAGCTAAAGTACCATCCACATCACTTCATACCAACCTGCGTACTGTCAGCGTGACACCCCAGGTGATGTTGACCTTGATGACCTGGCTGGGGGTGTCTGTCAGCTTTCTCCATCATGAGGTCACTCTTTTTCCCTCCTTTGACACTGTGTTCTTAAGAGGGAAGACGCTTTCACTGCACAGTCCACACTAACGAGCGTAGAGCTACATTCCACTTCCCTGAGGGAGAAGTATCTACCTAAGAATTCTTCTGCATGGGGAGATTTGTGCTTTCTCCTCTATTTACATATTTATTCATTTATTTATATCAGTGTGGATTTCATGGGTATTTATTTCACATTTTTGCTTATAATCCAATATTTTGTTTATTTGTTGCTCGCATTGTTCCCACTTTGACCATTGGGAACGTTTTCAGTCACCTCCTGTGTCCCAGGGACATATCCCCATTGTTGTGGGATCTTTTATTTAGCATTGCCTTCCTTTCTGGGACTACAAGATGCCCCAGGCTCATCTTGTGTATTTTCTTCCCCAGTCCTGGAATCAACTATTTGTCCCGAAGTCCTGATTCCTTTTTGTTTGAGAATGGAATTAGAACCATGATCTTGGCTCTAGGTGGCCCAACAGCTCCTTGCTACTGGGTTATTGTTGCTTCTAGGACTCTCAACAGATAGAGCAAGGAAATATGTGCGTATACTCACCCATGTACATACTCTTATCTATAAATATTTCTGTCTCTAACCATCTGTATCAATATTAAGCTAAATCTAATCCATAACATATGGATCATTCTAGACTTCGGTCATCTATAACCTCCTGCTTCAACGTGAGCACCCATGCTTAACTCTCCACCACCCGTTTGCTTAACTGTCCAGTTCCAGAATGCATGGAGAGCGGTGTCAGAATCTCTAACTCATAGTTCCATAGGAATAACCTTATCAACTAAAGTACAGCTTACGTGCAGGTTCTTTTGCCTTTAGCCCAACAGACTCAACTCATGTCCACAGTTACTTAGGACAGCACGTTTTTCCCCTATTCCTCCCAGTGAGGTTGTTTCATATATCTGTGATACACGTTAAATCATTTTTGTCACAGTCCACATTCCGTCCTGGGATCCTAAATGACTTTTTAAAAGTTTTGCATATGTAAATGTTCACTCTTTGTGCTATAAAGTTTTATGGGTTTTATAAATGCACAGTATTGTGAATTCACCAAATTCTCTTTGCCCTGAAATGCCCTGGCATTCACCTGCTTAGCCCTCCAGCTCCTATCTGCTGGCAACCACTGATTCTTTCCATCATTTCTACAGTTGTGCCTTTCCCAGAATGTCATATAAATAGAACCATGTGGTGTGTTTTCATATTGGCTTCTTTCTCCTAGCAATATGCATTTACCATTCACCATGTCTTTTTGTAGCTTGATCGCTCATTTCTGTTTATTCCTGAATAATTTTCCATTGTGTAGATGTATTGTAGTTTGTTTATCTATCCACCTATTGTAGGACATCTTGATTGATTCCAGTTTTGGGCAACTATGAATAAAACTGCTATAAACATTTACATACAGGATTTCTTTTGTGGACATAAATCTTCAAAGCAATTTGATAAATACGTATAAGTCCAATTACTGGATCGTATGGTAAAATCACGGTTAGCTTTCTAAGAAATTGCCAACTTGTCTTCGAAGTGGCTGCGCCTTGCTGCCTTTCTGCTAAAGTTCCTGTCATGCTGCATCTTTGCTAGCAATTGGTATTTCCCAGTCAGTTTGGTTTTTGTCTTAGCTGTTAATATATTATAGTGGTAGACAATGTTGCTGTAATTTGCAATTCCTTAATCTCAAACGATGCTAATCTTTTGATACTCATCTTTTTTACAGGCTTATTTGCTATCTGTATATCTTCTCTTTGAGATATCTATTCTGATCTTTTGCCATTTTGTAATTGGGTTTATATTCTAATCATTGAGTTTTAAGAGTTCTTTATATATTTTGGATACAAGTCATTTATCAAATATTTTCTCTCTATCTGTGTGCTGTGCTTTGATTCTCCTAACAGTGTATTTCTCAAAGCAGAACTTTTTATTTTAAAAATTCCAACTTATCTGTTGAGGGAATTTTTGTGAAAGGTGTAATGTCTTTGTCGAGATGATGATGGTGATGATGATGATTGTATGTGCGTATCCAGTTTTCTAGCACCCTTTGTTGAAAAGACTATCCTAACTCCATCGAATTGACTTTGCTCCTTGCTCGACATCAATTGATTATTTTTTGTGGATCTGTATCTGGCTCTTAATTCTGTTCCATTTACCTACATGTCTATTCTTTTACCAATATCCTGCTGTTTTTATTGCTGTAGCTTTACAGTAAGTTTTGAAAAAGAACAGTTCTCCAACTTTGCTCTTCAGTAGTGTGTTAGCTATTCTAGATGTTTTGCCCTTTTAAATTTTTTCAGGACTTTATTTCTTAGAGCAGTTTTAGGTACACAACAAAATTGAGGGGAAGAAATAGAGGTTTCCAATATATTCTCTAAACCCATACATGCATAGCCTGCTCCATTATCAATATCCCCATCAGAGTGGTAGATTGTTGTAATTCCTGAAATCTACATTGACACATCTTAATCACCCAAAGTTCATAGCTTACATCATCACTCTTGCTGCTGTACATTCTATGGGTTTGGACAAATTTGAAATGACATTTATCCATCATATGGTTTCACACAGAACAGTTTCACTGCCCTACAAATCCTCTGTGCTCCCTCTCTTCATCCCTCCCTTCAGCCCTCAACTCCAGGCAATCACTGACCTTTTAATGTCTCCATAGTTTTGCCTTTTCCAGAATGTCATATAGTTGGAATCAGACAATGTAGCCTTTTCAGATTGTCTTCTTTCACTTAGCCATATGCATTTAAGTTTCCTCTGTATCTTTTCATGGCTTGATAGCTCCTTTCTTTTTAGCGCTAATTAATTCTCCATTGTCTGGATGTAACACAGTTTATTTATCCTTCACCTACTGAAGGACATCTGGGTTGCTTCCGAGTATTGCAATTATGAACAAAGCTGCTATAAACATATGTGTGTAGGTTTTTGTGTGTACATAGTTTTCAACTCTTTGGGGAAAAATCAAAGAGTGCAGTTGCTGGATCTTATGATAAAAGTATGTTTAGTTGTGTAAAAAACCATCAAACTGTCTTCCAAAGTGGCTATCCCATTTTTCATTGCCACCAGCAATAAATGAGAGTTCCTGTTGCTCCACATCCTTGCCAGTGTTCAAAATTGTCAATGTTCTGGATTTCAGCTATTCTAATAGGATGGCTAGAAGGGGCTGGAGTTGGTATTTCCCTTCCCCATGTCAGTTAGGTTCTGATAACCGTTTCCCCTGTTAAGAAGAACAAAGTGCTCTGGAATGTCTCAAAATGGTTCCTTTCCCCTTCCCCTGCAGGAAGCCCAGGGGATTTTTCTCTGATGTTTGCTGAGAGAACCTAGTTGAGCTCCTGGAGGTAAATCTCCTACTATTGTTGGGGCTCCTCCACAACTGGGTCCCCTGGAGTTTTCAACTCTCAGACTGTCCACTTGGAGCTTTCAACAATCCCTCAATTCCAGTTCCAATTTTCCTCCTCCAGCACTCATTTCCTCAGTGGTTCCCACTCATGAGTCTCTGCTCCCATGAGCCCTGATAACTTTTCACATAAATTTAGTATAAGTCTGTTGATATCTATGAAACAGGTTGCTAGGAATTTAGTATGGATTTTATTAAATCTATAGATCAAGTTGGAAATAATCGACATCTTAAGAATATTGAGTCTTCCGATACCAAACAAAATATCTCTCCATTTACTTAGATCTTTGATTTCTTTCAGTAGTTTTGAATTTCTCCACATATAATTACTGCACATATTTTGTTAGATTTCTACCTAAGTATTTCATTTTTTTGGTGCTGTTTTGAACAATATTTTTATTTGAAATTCCATTGTTCATTGCTGGTATAAGGGAAAGCAATTAACTTTGTATATTAACCTTTATCCTACATTTCAGACATTGTTCACTTGAGGTCTCTCTGTATGTCTCTCTGTCTCTCTCCTCACCTTTGGGCCTATGTAGACGTCATCAATTTTTTGTGTGTGTGGTAAGGAGAATTAGCCCTGAGCTAACATCTCCTACCAATCTTCCTCCTTTTGCTTGAGGAAGATTGCTGCTAAACTAACATCTGTGCCAATCTTTCTCTGTTTTGTATGTGGGATGCCACCACAGCATGGCTTGATGAGCAGTGTGTAGGTCTGCACCCAGGATCCAAACCCATGAACCCTGGGCTGCCAAAGTGGAACATACAAACTTAACCACTGCACCACTGGGCTGGCCACAAGATGTTATCAATTTTATTGCTCTTCTTGAGAGCTATATTTTGTTTTCATTGATTTCCTATGTTTTTGTCCTCTTTCTAGCGTTATTAATTTCTTCTTTAATTTTTACTCTTTTTCATCTTTTTCTTTTAGGTTTAAATTTTTCTTTCTCTCATTTCTAAAAGCTTAGACTATGATTTTAGGTTTTTCTTATCTTCTAATATATGCATTGAATGCTATACATTTTCCTTTAAGTACTGCTTTTGCTGCATCTCACAAACTTTGATAAGTTGTATTTTCATTTTAATTCAGTTAAATTTTTCTTTAATTTCTCTTGAGACCTCTTTTATTGATGAATGTTATATAGGCATGCTTTTTTCCTCCAAATATTCACACATATTCCAGCTATCTTAGGGTTTTGATTTCTAGTTCTGTTGTGGTCTATGAACATATTTGGTATGAGTTCTCTTCTTTTTAAAAACATTAAGTTGTGTTTTATGGCCCAGAATCTGGTCTAACTTGGTGAATGTTCCATGCTAGCTTGAAAAGAATGTGTGTTCTGCTGTTGTTGGATGGAGTACTGTATACATCCCAATTAGATGAAATTGATGGATGGCGCTGTTCAAGAAAACTATATGCTTATTGATTTTCTGCCTGCTTGATGTATCAATTACTAAATGAGGGTTTTGAAGTCTCCACCTGTAATAGTGGACTTTTCTATTTGTCCTTTCAGTTCTATTGGTCTTTGCCTCATGCTTTTTGATGTTCTGTGTGCATACTCATTTAGGAATATTATGCCTTTTGGAGAATTTACTCCTTATCATTATGTAATGTCCCTCTTTACCCCTGATAATTTTCCTTGCTTCAAACTGCTTTGCCTGATGTTAATATAAGTTCTCCAGCTTTCAACTCCTCTGGTGCCCTTGTTTCTATCACCCCTGTTGACTTTGGGCTTCCCTAAATATTCCTCCTCAAAGAGTCTGCCTCTTGCAGCTCTTTCAGCTGGGTCCATGTTGTTACACTGGAGCCCTGTTGGTGTGAGGTAAGGTGTGGGGAGAAAAGACCGTTCTATTATCTTTTGATCTCACAAGTGTTTCCCCATCTCACCCCATCCCACCCTGTCCCAGGCAGATGAGAAAGGAAGGCTGGGGGCTACAGTTAGTGAATTGGATTTCCTCCAGGTGGGGTAAGTGTTTGGCAAAGGGTTTTCACCTGTGTAGTGAACCTTTCTTGTGGAGAACATCCTGGGCCTGTCTCATAATGATTACTCTTCCCCTGCCAAAGGCACTAGGGCATCTTCCCCAGGTGGGGTTCCTGGAGATAAAGCCCACCAAAGTGGGACGACCCAAGACTGTGGTCCCAGAGTTTCTCATTCTCATCCTAGTCCACACTCAGCCTCCAGCAGTTCACCAACATTGTATTTACAAGTTCTGCAGTTTATGCCCACAGCGGCTTCTGATCCAGATGGGCAGCTCCCTGCTGTGGCTGTCCAGGTTCACCTCTCTCTTGAGATTTCAGGGTGGCGGTTTTCCCTGTGACCTCAGTTCTCTGATGTGTTTGGAAAAAGTTGCTGAGTACCAGTTTTTTTTCAGCTTTTTCTTATTCTAGGTCAGCAGTAGTAATTTCCATGGTCTTTAAATGTTAGAGGTGAAACTGGAAGTCCCAAATATTTTTACACAAAGAGTAAAACAAAAGGAAGAATTCACCGTGAAAAATTGAAAAAAAAATTACAAAGGCAAGAGATAAAATGTAGTGGATCAAGGTCTTAGAAATGGCTGGGAAGATGGAATCTAGGTAATGGATTGAAGGATTAATTTTGAAAACGAAGAGGAATACTTCCTCATCAAGAAAGAATGTTTAACAAAATGAGGGTACTAGGAGAAGATTTGGGAGGTTTCATTTGGGATGGATTTAATATTTTCAAAAGAGTAGAAAATTAAGTAGTTTGACTTATAGTGAATTCAGTGACCTGAGCAGAGTAGGAATTATTTATAACAGAAGCCTATAGCACAGAATCATTTACAATTGCTATTTTTAAAATGTGTGGATTAGCAGGGAGAGGCCCCCTAATTTTACGGGACATGACTTTATACTGAAACTCAGTGGTTGCATTTCCTGACTTTCTCCCCATTACTCAAAGCACAGGATCTGGAGAGGAGAGCGGGTAAGAAGGCTATGGTTGGGTTTGTGAGGGCTGCCATAACAAAATACTGAAGACTCGGTGGCTTAAACAGCTGACATTTATTTCTGTCAGTTCTGGAACTCTGGAAGCCCGAGATCAAGGTGCTGGCAGGTTTGGTCTCTGGTGAGAGCCCTCTGCCCAGCTTGCAGATGGCTGCCTTCTCATTGGATCCCCACAAGGTCTTTCCTCTGTGCACCCTCCTCAAGTCTCCTCTGCTCATCAGGATGCCAGTCTTCTGCGACTAGGTCCCACCCTTGATCTCCTTTAAACTTAGTTACTCTCCAATGGCCCTGTCTCCAACACAGTCACATTGTGGGTCCAGATTTCACCATATAAATTTTGAGGGAATGTAATTCAGCCCATGACACTGAGCAAGGCGAGTTGCATAAGGTCAATGTGGGAAGACCCTACAGGGGCGGAATGGTGTCCATAATGGATGAAGAAGCAAGATCCAGAGCAGGGTTGATCGCCTCCCCATGGAGAGGCGACAGGGACCAAAGTCTGCAGTGAGGCCTGAGTGATCTTTCTAGAACACTTTATGAAATAGGAGTCAACATTGATTCCTAAGCTGTGAGAGCCAGACAACTCAATATTCAGGTGCCTTGATGACATAAGGCTTTTTTGTTTAGGAAGCAGATAAATGTCTTCACCTGGCTTTGTATCAGGCCACTGACAGCCCTGTTACAGAAATAAAAAATGTTACTCGTGGTACGGCTGCTTCTGTTGAAGGTTTCACCTTTTCTAGAAATGAATTTGGAAAAGTTCCCAGATTATGCATCTGTTTCTTTAATTTACAACTCCAAGGATCAGAACAGTAGGTAAACTTGTGCCGCTCTCTGGCTCCTCTGAAACAGCGAGGGAGGGATACCAGCTCTGACAGGCTGCCCGCTGACGGTCGGGCTGCCGGCTGACCATCCGTCCCCACGACTTTCTCCCTGCTCCACAGCAGGGAGCCCGGCTCCACATCACTTTGGACAGAATCACCTTGGGTCCATCCAATTAAAACAATCCATGGAAAACGCCTTTAATTCTAAATGTCCTGGTGCACTATGCAGACTAATTTAGCATTCTATCCAGTCTACCTGTTTCAGAGAATAAATCCCATTCATTGTTGGAAATAATAATTACTATGCCACGTGCTTCAAAATATTACTTCTCTGGATGCAACTTCATAGGAAAATGTGGTTAGAATTCTTACAAACAAACCCTAAATTGAGGGGAGACCCCCAAGTTCTCTGTTGAACCAAGATTGCTCATCATTACATTTACTATATGATCTGGAAAAAAACAAAACAAAAACAAAACCCTGTGGGTTAATAGCCAGAAGTCTTAATTATAAGAAATATTTACCCTTGAGAGTCCATTAGGTGCCATTCTAAGCAGCACATTAGAATCACCTTTGAAGATTTAAAAATAAGCGTTCTTGGGTCTCCCAGCAGAGCAATTGCATTCAAGGCCTTGGGAGTGATGCCCGGGCATCTGTGTTCTATCGAAGTGCTCCCAAGGGTTCTCAAGTGCAGCAAGGGCTGAGGACCTTGGAGAGAGCAGTGAGATCCTTAGAAATACAGAGGCAAAGCCAGGCGGGTCTGAGCCCTAACGCCTGGGAAATTGTGGGTCACTTGGAAACATGTCTTTGTGCAATCTAAAAGTAAGATTTTCTGCCCAGATTATTAGTGTAATTTCAAAGCAGAGATTTCTCCTATTTAAGAGTACAAACTATTTGCAGTCGTTTAGTGATTACACTTCCATGCAAACAATTCATATGCTAATTAAACTTTTACCTATTCCTTACAGCAGGGTTTCTAATAGATAACGACAGACACACTAACCTCATTTCGGGTTACTATTTGAACTTAAAAATGCTAAAACGACATTAGTTTCTAAAATATTTAGACTCTCTACTAATGACACTTGAGAAAATATTGCTTGTACTACTCTTGTTGTTTGCATATAAAAATCCTTTATATAATCACAAGTTCCTTTGCTGAAATTGCACTTCAACTTTTGCATTTTCATTTTAACTAATACACTGCCACGTGGCTTCCTTTGTTATATTTTATTTAGTCAAATAATCTGTCACCAGTACTTTATAGCAATGGCCATGCATTTTAGAAGTTACCCCAGGTGGGGCTGGCCTGGTGGCTTAGTGATTAAGTTCCCAGGCTCTGTTTCAGTGGCCCAGGGTTTGTTGGTTCGCATCCCGGGTGTGGACCTAGCACCGCTTGTCAAGCCATGCTGTGGTGGCATCCCACATATAAAGTAGAGGAAGATGGGCAGGGATGTTAGCTCAGGGCCAATCTTCCCCCCCAAATAAAAAGTTACCCCAGGTGACTAAGTCAGAGGAGATACTTGGATATTTGCAGACCAGGTAGCCTAACTCTCATTTAGCACTCTGAAAAAAATCTTAGAGGCTAAAGTGTCCCCATGATACCTAGACGTTGTGTCCCCTTGGTACCCAGACATCTCGTTTCCCATAGTAAACTGACATTTGCACTCCACGACTCACATTTGAATCCTCCAGCTATTATTTGTATGACTTTAGGCAAGTTACTTAGTCTATTCTAATCCTTAGTAAAGTGCCCCATGGAGGAAGGTAACGCATGGTAGCTCTGAGTGTTTGTAAATAAATGTTTAGGAGGAAACACCCCATCTGCCCCTTGAGTTGGCTATATATTTGCCTAGCGTGAGGAAGGTCCATCATGGCCCCTGATTTAATGTCTCCAAATGCCTTTGAGTTTTGTAGACACTCATCTGTTGCTCTGAGTTGGGATTTGTCAAGTTTATGAGGACTTCTCCCGTTCGCAAAAGTTCACACTTCATCCCTAATATCTATGGTTGTAATATAATTTTAAGTAATTAATCGACAAACATTGCTAAAGATCAATATGCTAAGAAATATGAAGACTACAAAGAAAGAAAACGCGTGATTTCTCCATTTAAGTTCTTTTTAATGTAGTGGGGCCCACATAGCACAATCAGAAGGCAATGCAACAACCAGAGTACAAGTTCCAAGTGGTTGCTTTCGTCAGAAAACACTGAAAATGCAGAGATGGTGTGGCTCCCATGGGGTGAGGAAGAGCAGGGAAGACCTCAAAGGAAGACAGGTGTTCTGGTTGCCTACTGCTTGTAACAAATCACCCCAAAGCTCTGAGGCTTGGGTAAGTCATTATTAACCCTCACAGTTTGGTGTGCTGAGCTGGGAATTTCAAGCTTGGGGTCTCTAATGCATTTGCAGTCGTACAGTGGCTGGGTCTGGATTCACCCAAATGCTCAACTGGGGGATGTAGCCTCCCAAATGGCTGCATATGACTCTCTGCTGGGGGCTCAGGTGGGGCTGTCGACACAGCACCTGTACCACCTCTCGCTGTGGGATTTCTCACAGCCCTGCTGGGGGTTCTAAGAGCTCAGGACCAGGATGCAGGAAGTGGAAGCTGGCCAGGTCCAGAAACTTCCATATTCTGTTGTCACTGAGCCTGTGGAACCCCCAGATTTAAGGGAGGGCACATAGACACCACTGCTTAATGGGAAAGATGTCAAAGAATATGTGGCCCCCGTGTGCCTTGACAGGGAAGTTGAAATGTAGGTGTAAGGAAGGAGTAAACAGAGAGGAAGTCACTGAGCAGGAGGAACAGGAAGAGGGCTGCAGGTGCACTGGCTCGACTGTGTTTAGGGCAGTCCAGCGGCTTTGGTGAAAATTTCATTTTGCTGAAACGACTTAGTGGTCTGTGAAAAGGAGGTGGGCGGAGGGCTCAAGCCGGTGGTGAGGACACTTTTCTCCCAGTTCATCATCAACCAGTATCTTTTAAAAATAGAATGAAATGAACTACTAGAGAAATAAAATTAAAAGCATATGAAATATAGGTCTGCTTTTTTTCTTGTTGTTAGATTCAGTGGACATAAGTTTATTCTGCTACATAGCTATGAAGCTTTCTCAATACGCTCCCTCATCATCTGTACTTGTTTGCGCTGCCAGCTCGCAGCAAACTTACAGGAGGCACTTTGAGTGGCATTGATAGAACTAGATCCTAGGAGTCGAAGGTGAGGACAAGGAACCACGTAAATTTAGCATGATCATGGGCGGTATGGGCATGTTTATTTTTATTTGTTTATTGTTTTGCTTCTCAGATTTGATTGTAAGTTTCTAGAGGGAAGGGATGCATTCTAACTGTGAAGACTTCCTAAGAAAGCTATGTATTCAGGGCTGTGAGAGATGAGCAGAAAGGCAAATGACAGAGAGTGTGTATATGTTCCTTCTGTTGCAGAAACGAAGAGCACTTGTATATAATACGTCAAACATACATATGGGCAGTTGTTATCCCTGGGACGTCAGAACAAGGG
The DNA here is from genome assembly GCF_041296235.1 of Equus asinus. Classification (NCBI taxonomy): domain Eukaryota; kingdom Metazoa; phylum Chordata; class Mammalia; order Perissodactyla; family Equidae; genus Equus; species Equus asinus. The sequence goes on along the minus strand of NC_091796.1, from coordinate 1,906,569 downwards.
GCAAGATTGAGAAGTAGGTCGACTTAGGTTACGCCCTTTGAAACTGTTGGTTTTCTTCACGTGTATCATTACACGTGGGGGAAACCCTCAGTCCCACCTAACGGAGCAGAATTTGCTAAATAGGCCAGTTTTATATGAAAAAATATTTCGACTGCACGGCTTACTTTGACTTTAGAAATTTAAATTATGTGTCCAGTCTTAACTTGGCTCACCCTGAGTAAATGTTAGTACTCATTTGCTACACACATGATAAGCACCTACTCGGCTGGGTGTGTGTAGATAAACCACATAGCCACCGCCCTCAGGGCCGACACCTTTATTTGTAGAGGATGTCCCACTTGATTCTTGCAACTGGCATGAAACTAAGCTGAGTGTTCTGCTCCATCCTTCCTAACCTTCTTCTCCTCATCCCTTCACCCCAAACACATCTAAGTGAAGGTGAGCACTTACCTCCTTACTCACTGCAGAGCTGACGGCCTGGCTGCTGGGCCAGGAGACTGCACCTCACACGGACACTCACTGACCTCAAACAGTGGAGGAAATGGCCGGCACAACGGTAACCCTGACGTGCAAGAAAGTGACACATTTCACACATGTTTAAAAGATACTTAAACGTGCAATTACTATGCCTATATCTAAGGCCTTGTGGGCCCTGTGATTGTATGTTTAACTATCTATTTCCCCTGCTGTCCAGAAGCTCCATGAGAATCCTCTTAGTTTCCATCCAGGACAGTACATGCAACACAGTGGGCATTGAAATGTTTGTTGAATGAATGAAAGCTTGCATTTATGCACACTGGTTCAATGGTAAAGATCTCTTGTTTGTGATCCCGAGGTACACAGAGTACTGTGGTCTGTTTCTTTGCTTGTAGGACTGCTTTCCAACTACATGGAACTTTTGAGGCCAGGGTTGTGCTTTGTCTCTGTTTCATGACCCGTTGCAGGGTCGATGCAATTGAGTGAATGAATATATATATATTGAATATATATATATATATGAATATATATATATATATATATATATGATTCATCCACATTGTAGTAGCATGGAGCAGTAGTTCGTTCCTTTTATGGCAGAAAGCATTTTATTGTGTAGATAGCCCACATTTTGTTTATCCATTGGTCAGTTGCTGAACGTTACGTTATTTCCACTTTTTGGCTCTTGTGATGCGGTTACGAGCTTGGATGTACACATATCTCTTAGAGACCCTGCTTTCAATTCTTTTGGGTATATATGCAGAAGTGGAATTGCTGGATCATATGGTGACACTATGTTTAATTTTCTCAGGAACCACCCCACTGTCTTCCACAGCAGCTGCACTGTTTTACATTTCCACCAACAGTGCACAGGGTTCCAATTTTTCCACATCCTTTCCAACAGTCGTTTTTTGATTGTAGCATCCTAATGGGTGTAAAGTGGCATCTCATGGTTTTGATTTGCATTTCTCTGATGATTAGTAATGTTGAGCATCTTTTTGTATGTTGATTGGCCATTCATATATCTCTTTGGAGAAACGTCTATCCACCTTTCGCCATTTTTTATTTGCAGTGTCTGTTGAGAGTTGTAGGAGTACCTATATATTCTGGATATTAATCCTTTATCAGGTGTATGATTTGCAAGTATTTCAGCATTCTGTGGGCTGGCTCTTCCCTTTCTAGGTGGTGTCCTCTCGTGCACAAAAGTCTGTAACTTTCCTGAAGCCCCATTTGTCTATTTTTCTTCTACTGTCTCTGCTTTTTGTGTCACTGCCAAATCCAATGTCACGAAGTTTTTCCCGTTTCCTGTAAAGGCTTTTATAGTTTTAGCTCTTACCCTTAGGTGTTTGATCTAGCTTCTTCTGATAGTGAGGCTGAATTTATCCTCGTGACTTCTCATCAGTGATGCTGTATTTTATATAATCTGCGCAAGTGATAAATAGCCAATAATCTCAGATCATCCAGTTATTTTGGCATGAATACAGCTGAAAATTCCAGGCAGAATAAACTAAACCTTCTTCAGTTATGTACAGAACAAGGGAAACAACGCTTGTCACTTTGCACTTCTTTTTCTGGGCTAATGTTGAGATGCAAAACTACTTACTCTTTTGAACCTTTTCAAGAAGCTGATGGAATCAGAAGGCAGTGTTAACCGGTAAAGCTCCCGACCAAGGTGTGCCTGGTGGCTCCCTGCTGCACCCCCAGTCTGATGCTCATTGAAACACGCCGAGCGTTTTAAAGGTCTTTTTGGTGTATCATGAAGAAGAGCTATGGGGACAGAGCGGGTTATTTACTGGCGACTGGGGATTTTGCCATACGTTTTCCCTGCTGGTGCTATTTGTCTTAAATATCCTTGTTCAAATCCCATGCACATAAGGCTTGAACTGACTGTTCTTCAGGAAAAAGAAAAAAAAAACCTCTATTGCAATAATGCTTAATTTGGGGAGAATTGCATTATGAATCAAGCATTTAGCAGTGAGTGGGCTGTTTGGTTTTGAGTTGTGAGCTTTCCTTCACAATCCAACATAACGCTGAGATATTAGCAAGAACTTAGCGATTTGGCTAACTTTGAAATTTCACTGTTTACATCAGAAGAGTTGCATTTGTGCTATTAACCAAAGAGGTATGGTGTCTCTCAAAGGTGGATCAAAATTGAGCTCTTATGAGATAGGACCAGGCCAAGTAATTTAATAGGATCCTTTTGTGCTCCAGGGAGTTTCTGAGTCTCAGCTCAGGGGCAGGAGGACTGTTCTGGTTCCTGCTGTTCTCACTACAACCACCCCTGAGCTCCCTTATCATTAGAATTATTATTGGCTGTCCTTGTAGCGCTGTTCTACTCTGATTGGAAGTCTAATGTTTTAAATACACTGTACCCTCCACTTTACATAATCCCAAAGAGCAAAGTGCTTCTTCAGCTAAGCTTCGTTTCGAGGAAACGGTGGAAAGTATAAAAATTAGCTTTGTGGTGGAACAGGGGAGACATGAGTCTCCTCTCAGGTTGCTGCTTGTCTGACGGAGCGAGGAGTGTAGACCTAAGGCTGCTGTCCACATGATGCAGTTCGGAATATTGTTAGAAAGTAGGAGGATGGTTAATGAAAACGGAATGGAGGTGAGAAAGGTGACCCCAAGGTATAGGATAATTGTCTCAGGTTTTCTGCCTCTTTTTGTCCAGAAGTGACCAATGTCATACTCCTCAAAGCGTGGCCCTCCTTCCAGCAATCAGCCTCAGCTGGGAGCTTGTTATAAATGCAGACTCCCAGGCTGGAGCCAAGACCTACAGAATCAGCATTTTCATCCTGACACAGCCCCAGATGGTCCCTGTGCCCAGTGCAGTTTGAGAAGCGCTGCCCTAAGTGACTCGTGAAGATGAAACCATTTGTCTACTAAATTGATACGTGTCAACCATTTCCTAAACACAAGCAAAAGCTGGTGCATCTGTGTCTTTTTCTTGCTCCAAAATCCTGGCAGTCTTGTGAGATGCTGCAAAAGCGGAGGCTGGGTGGGCTGGAGGGCACAGCAGAAGGTGAACGCGTTGGAGCAAGCAGGATATTTGACCTCGCTTTCATTTTTAGAATCCTGACCAGCAAGCAGGAAGCTTCCTTAGCCCACCATGCCGGGACTATGAATTTAGAAGCGGGCGCAAAAGACGGACGTTTTGATGACCCTCCCGGTTTGCTGCTGGGTTTGGAGCAGTTGTTTCCTGCGACTTGCCTGATTAGCATGCATCAGACAAGTTAAGGGACCTGAGTGAAAACCTGGCTTTCCAGAGCTGTCAACTTCCTGCCCTTCGATAAATGATCCAGAGCTGCTGCTCGTCGTGGGGATGGAAATGTGTTCAGGCACTAAAACCACTGCTTGCATGACATCATTCCATATCAGATTACACTGTAATGTCAGGAATGTAATCATTAGCATTTAAACATGCATAAAATTTAATTAACCTACTTACCAGTTTGCTTAGAACTTTTGAAGGGCTACCTAGAGTCCTCTCTAAGCATTTTATTGCAGAGTTTTGGAAAGCTCACAAAAGAGAGAAGTTCACTGGGATTTTTCTCCCTGAAGCTGATGGGCCGTGACAGATGAGCAGATGACCCGAGTTAATTATTATTGAATTCGTTATTACCGCTTTGTTGTCACCCAGCTCAGCCGGGGTAAAATGATGACAGTAGGTACCTCATTAAAACAGCTGTTTCAATTATGTAGCGGCAAATATTTAAAAAGCGAGCCTTCCAAGTTTAAAGCCGTTAACAAAGTTTGTTTGTGCTGGTTGTGCCAAGATGATCTGACCGAAAAAGGGGGGGGGGGGGAGGTTGGAGGAAGGGGAGACACCGAACGTTGCCGCTGTTCAAGAGGAGGTTCGCCCCTGGGCAGCAGCCCACGTCTTCGTCTTCCTTGCGCGGTGGACTTCAGCAGGGAGGGGCGACAGAGGGGGAGACGTGCTGAGTGCCCCTCCACCTCGCTCTTCCCTGAGCCCAAGTTCAACCTACTCACATCCAAACTGTAAAGGCAAAGAGCTGTTTGCACTCATTTCTTTCCAGCTTCACCACGGGGTCTCAGCCAGTGTGTTCTGTTATTTTGAACTGATCTAGGTGAGACCCTGGTTTATGTATTCATAGAAATAAAGAACCCTCCCCACCCCAGTTCAGGAGAACTGCTCTTCATTTTGCAGTCTTTGGGATGACTATATACACCTCAGCCTTCTTTCTTTAACATATATCTATCCTGAGAACATCCACTTGTAGGTTGTCATGATAATTTATTAGCTAATCTGATTTTTTTTCTAATGCCAATATGTGGTTGAATTAGAATCAATAAAATTCAGCTAAGGTGTCAAAGTAGGAGTTCCCCGCCCCCCTAACTGGAATTCACTTCTCTGCTTCACTGTAAGTTGCATATTCTTTTGATTCAGTGTTCAGGGTTTTGCCAAGAGACGATTCAGCTCTGACATCCTCCCTGCCTGCCCCATCTTGTTCCATCAGTCCTTACGCTTGATTCATCCGCCCCTTGATGGTCACGTAACTGCGAGGCTGGGTGTGCTAAACCGATTCTTACAGCGTAACCTAATGAGGCCGTGGGTCATGGCCCCCGCACCAGCCACTTAGTTTCAGGCTGGGGAAATTTTAGTCCACAAATCATCAGAAGGCAGTCTTCACCCCAGACTAGTCCCTATGTAAAGGCACATCAACGTTCAAGAAGAGAGGAGGCGAGGCTGTGTAGACGGCTTAGCGTAAACTCATTACCAGGAGCAGCGCTTCCTCTGCAGAGGACAGCTCATTTCAGTGACGAGATCTGGGTCACTGACAGTGGGTGGCTGAGCAGGAATGGAGAACTATTAAGACACAAAATCCTTAGGGGAGATTATAATGCAATTTGCATTTGGAATTTGCCTGAGAATAAACTGTCCCATCTATGTCCATCCATGAAAATCAGATACAGCATTTGCTACAGATTTGCTTCCGAGCCCTCCCATTTCATGCATTCACGCGCCCTTCCTGATAACATTGCTCAATAACGTCGCTGACATGGGTGATGTGAGCGACTGGCTTAAAATATGAAAAATGAGTAGATCAACTAATGTTTTTCTACAACATGTCAATCAACCAGTCTGACCAATTTAAAGATGAAATCTCGCCCCTCCCGAAGACGCCTCAGCTGGAGGGATGGAAGTTTTTTCTGGGTTTATGAAAGGAGGCAATACTTAGTTTTTGAACCATCGAATCAAAAGTGGTAAAAAGAGAAAGTCACTTGTGTAGTTCCTAAAATTAAAATTCCAACAGAGAACCTTAAATTCAAATAGTGAACATTTTGGAAGGCACAGTTTTGCTGTCTTTCAAGTAGGTAAAAAATGTGTATTTACTCTGAAATACTTGACATTTTTTTTAGAAAAAGACCTTTCCTCCCTTCTCACTCTCTTCTCCACTGTAGCTAAAGATATCTATGTATCTTATTGTCATCATCAGAACATTGCAACATGAAGTGAAGGCTACAAAGGGAATAATTCTGCACAGACTCAAATAATTATGCAGAGATGTCATAAAATTGAATGATTTTGACAAATTAAAGGCTCTGGATCCAAGTTCCTGCTGGTGGAAGAAACTTTGAGGTTCATAGTTAGGCACCACCCCCATGTGGGAAGAAAAAGAAAGTTTTTAAAAAATACTCTTTATGATCTTGCTGACCAGAGGGCCCCGGGTGAAGAACCAGCCTGAGCTTCCATGGGGCTGCTCCACACTCCTCCACTGCCTCCACCAGCCTGTGTCTAGCAGTTTGCATCTTGCAACTGCAAATCTGCAATTTGAAGAAGAGAGTCAAGTGCATGGACTATAAGCCATTTGCATGATTTTTGAATCTAATCTTTCCTGAATATATTTTATTTTTATTAATATTACCCTTACATTGACCATTTTAAGAATTAAAATGGCACAAAAAGTGGGAGAAACAGCAAAATTTTTACCTACCAGATTGTTTTTAATGGGATTTGTATTATAAATATGTGTTAGGGGCCGTCCCCATGGTGTAGTGGTTAAGTTCTGGCACCCTGCTTCGGAGGCCCAGGGTTCGCCGGTTCGGATCCTGAGTGCAGCCCTAGCACAGCTCAGCAGGCCGTGCCATGGTGATGTCCTGCACAGAAGAGCTAGAATGACTTACAACTAGGATGCACTGGGGCTTCGGGGAGAAAGAGGAAAACTTTTAAATAAGAGGAAGATTGGCAACAGATGTTAGCTCAGGGCCAGTCTTAAAATGTATATATATATATACATATATATATTAGACATTGAGATGCATATTCTTGGGATAAAAGTTCTGAAACTAACTTTGTAAATACTAGAACTTTATACTATTAATTCCAGTAATTCCGGAACTTCTTCAACCATCATCGTAGTATTATTAATCACCACGGTTGTCTTGCAACATCTAAAAGGTATTGATTTAATCCATAATCATGTGTGGAGACAGATCACGTGCCTTGTTTTATCTCCCATACATGTAACAGCCTCACAAAAGAGGCGCCGTTGTCCTCAGTGGAGGATGAAGCAAGGGTATAAGTCGCTCTTGGTTTCGTCTCTAAGGCACCCCCAATGACATTAGTGGTGTTCTAGGGTGAAATCTGAGGATCCAGCAGGGAAAGGCAGGTGCTCCGGACAGCACTTCAGACAGTGTGCACTTCAGATGAGGAGGGGTGAGGACTCGCCTGCCAATTGGGTCCATCGGCTCCACCTTGATGGCAATCTTATCCCCATGTGTCCACCGTTGTGTTCACACAACTACTGGGCTCCGGGGGTGCTGCCTTGGTCAGGGTGCGTTCCCTGACCTGCAGAAACCATCTGCAAATGCAGGTTTCGTGCGATCTGAGCGTTGTCCTGACGAGTCATGGAGGAATTGGGGAAGCGAGGAGGGTTTTGTTCTCATGCGCCATTCCCCTAGTTGTCTACACTCTGCTTTGTCCATACTCCCTGCACAAATCACACAGCTGACTTCACCTCCATCCCTTCCCGAGACAGAGTCTGTGATTCTCTTGGTTTCTTGTTTTCCCTACTTTGCTTTGGAAAAGAGAGAGCAGATCAGAACAGGAGACAGCATTTCAGAGAGAAGAGAAACCATGGATTGTTTTCCTTGAGGACCCGCCCAGCCACATCTTTAGCCACTCCCCAATCTTTGTCTCCAGATCCCCTTTAGATGGAATGGATTTGATGTGTGACAAAGAATGGCTGCACAAGGAGCCACTTCAGATAGAAGAGGCTCCAAGCGATTCAGTATTTGGGGATCGATCAGAAGCAAAGGGTAGGGGGAAAGATGGAGAGAGAAACATTGAAAAAGTTGTGATGGAACATAAAAATCATCCTGAATGCCTAAAATAAATGGCTAAGTAACTAAAGCATGCTTCGTTGGAGCCATATTTAATTTTTTGCGATAAAGGAATTGTCGGCATGAGATTTAATTTCATTGAAAGATACGGGACTTCCAGGAGGACTTGGGACCTCTGTCGTTTCATAGGTCATTCTGGGGGACTCAGTGGGATTGTCAGAATCTGTGAAGTCGATCTTACCCCTTCTGCTGTGAGACAATGGCAGAAACCATCAAGACTGGCAGAGAGAACAGCCCTGTTTCCAGAGTTTACCTCCACCCTTAACACGCAAACAAATACAGCACAAGGAGTGTGCAAGCACAGTGCAAGGGGTGTGAGACTATGAGAATAAAAATCTTCCAAAATGTCATCTAAAGCCATGTGAGGGAAAATTGACAAGTTCTCTGCAGCTCTAATTATCACTGTCACCGTCGCCATTCGCTTCCTTCCCATCCTCTGCTTAATTAAGAACAGCATGTTTTCCACTGCACGGTGCTCTCCTTATAGTTTCCCCTCTTCTCCAATGCGCTGTTGTCACAGAGAAGAATATCATAAAATAGTATCGTGAGGACCACAGATCTTTGAGGATGTCAAGAACTAAACAGTCAGCAAAGAGAATACTGTGCATTAAGGCATCAGACAGAAATTAGGATGGTAACCGTATCTTTCCAAATTTGGTGATGTCCATTGGAACACTGCAACAGGCTGTGCCCTAAATAGACATTGGACACAGCCCTCACCATCTAAGGGGCTGCCCATTGAGAAGGGGGAATGATGCAAAGACTACATATGATGCAAAAGCCTCACACAGCTGGCAGCCTCCAGGTCTAGACAGGTCACAGGGCCAGTCCAGGATCACACAGCTAATACACAGCAAGAACTTGACTTCTGCCTCCTGATCAATATCTCCTCCACTTTGGCTTTAAACATTTCTGTATTTGACCGTGATTTTGGTAAAAAAGGCCTTACAAATTTAGAGTAATTTATTTTTTTAAGCATCTTGTCCAAAGCATATAAAGACTTACCATGAACAACATCCTTTCACCTTTCAGTAAGCAGACAAGACAACACATCCTGATGCACAAAGGTGACCTCATCACACCCAGAGGATGGCTGCTCTCACTTCCCTGTTTGGAGAGAGGACCCTGTTTCCCATTTTCACAGCCAGGCAAGTGAAGGTGCATGCTTTTGTTCCTTGAAATCAGGCCCTTCATCACGAACAGAAACTAAGAGTTACACTGTTTAATGGGAATGGCAAAATCAGTAAACCAGGATCAGATAATCACTTAAGAGTTCATGTCCTCTACATGGCTTAAGATTCCCATTATTGGTGAACTGGGAACTGGAAATCAAATTTGGAAAACTACTCTATACTAGTATAGTACTATATACCACTATATAGATTTAATCTGTCACCTCAGTGTTTTCAGCTGAAGAGTAAGGACATCTTTAGGGAGGATGGACCTCTCCCCAACACATCTTGATTTTGTCAAAAGGGACAAAAGTATTTGGGAAGCTCTTTAAAGTCAAGCGAAAAGTTTATATTAATTCTGGACATTTCATAGCTAAAAGTTTGTTCGCACATTTTGTCTTTATACACACAGCAAACTTAAAATGTGTTATTTTATTTCCTCTGTCAGAAACACGCCTCTGAGGTCCAGTTGGGGGAAGCATCTAGGATCCCACCAGTAGTGAGTATCAGAATTAGAACTTATGTTCCAAATATGATTCGTTTTTATCATTTTCTGAAAAATGTCAACTCCTTCAGCATAGGCTGGGGAGGTGTTTGTGTCTGCATGGAGTTGTTTATAATCTGCCCACTTTGACGTGTTACGTGAGAGGGGACACTCTCGAAATAGAGTTGAGTCTGCGCATTGCTGCACTCGTGTTTCTGGCAGAGAATCACTACTTTCTCCTTTTACTCGTGTGTTACACATAGTGCAGAAGTTAAATTACTTTGATTTTCAAGTTTGTATGATATAGCAAAAATTTCAGAAGAAAACCCAAAGCTTAAAAGATTGCATTCAAAATGGTATGGAAGTGAAAAATAACTCATTCTCAGAATGCACACTGTGTATAATGAAACAGCTGTTAAAATATGTATTATGCTGCAATTCTTAAATTATTTTAATAGGAAAATCAGTAGTAAAATCAGTGTTTTAATTTCACAGAAAATAGCTTTAATTGCACAGATATGATGTTATGTTAGTTACGTTTATAGTATTCTGTGAAAAATAAAATTGCCATTCTAATAGTTAGGTGAATATGAATCTTTAGTAAATGGATTCGGTGAATGAGGACTTGATAATCATTTGCCAAATGCAGACATCTCTCTCGGGACTCCTATTTAGGTATACATCGAAAGAGTAAGAGGACATGAGGAATGAAAATGCCTTATCTGGATTTCAGATGGTGTTTTATTTGTGTTAAATGAATAGAACTTTCCAGAGTGCCAGCATTGGAATTTGCCCGTGCATTGCTATGCATGTTGACTCACCGTGGGTGGTGGGGGGAGTGCTTTCCAGCTGCAAGGTCTCTGAAATCTGTGCTCTGTGCCCTGCTGCTCCCCAGCATCCCTTATCGGATGATTATACATGGAAAGAAAAAGCTCAAATGAGCAGCCTCACATTCTGGGGACTGATTTTTTTGGAAGCATGTGACTAGACAGCTCCCCAAAAGTATCCCAGACATTGACTGAAGGGCATACAAGTCCCGGAGAAGGAAACTCTGCGTGAGGTAGACGTCACTAAAATTTAACTCATTAATTTCAGCTGAAAAGAAGCAAGCTAACACATCCCTGAATATATCCACTCAAATCAGATTTCTAATCACGTTTCTAATAATTGTGACTATATATGCATTAAAATATCTGTAGGACTGTGAAAGTTTATATAATTATATAACATATTTGAATGAGACATAAAGATGTGGAGATTTTAGATATGCAATAGTTTACATTTTTGTCCATCTATCACATTTGTTGAACCTTTAAAATCTGCTGTCTGTGCTCTAATTATTTGTGGTGACTTTTGTTTTGTTTTGAGGAAGATTAGCCCTGAGCTAGCATCTGCTGCCAATCCTCCTCTTTTTGCTGAGGAAGACTGGTCCTGAGCTAACATCCGTGCCCATCTTCCTCTACTTTATACGTGGGACGCCTGCCACAGCATGGCTTGCCAAGCGGTGCCACGTCTGCACCCAGGATCCCAACCGGTGAAACCCGGGCCGCCAAAGCGGAACACGAACACTTAACCGCTGCGCCACCAGGCCGGCCCCTTGTTGTGACTTCTGGAGGGGACTTTTATTCTGCTTGTATTTGCTCTGCCATTCAAGAGTGTGTGAAGCTGAGATACAGTTGGTGCCTCAAAGCTGCACTGCACCTTGGTGATTTCCCCACGGTTCTCCTTTCTCTAAGGCCAGTGCTCACTGGCGGGATGCTTCCTGTTCTCATTACTGTTCTTCATTCCATATTCTTCACATTCCCTCCTGGGAAGACACGGGCCCTTGGGAAAATGTCTTAGCTGGTGGTTGGAATGACACATGTCCCAAAATCTTTGGCAAGTTCCAGTTTACCAGAAAAATCACCTCTATTCATTTAACTCTCAAACTTCCATCTCTGCTAACAAAGATTTTGGTATAATCATTTATTCAGATCCATTTCAAAAGAATTTGGATCTTGGCCTTTTTGGCAAAGAATGACTTACCATTTCCCTGGCTAAACTGAAAATCTAGACAGGACTTAAAAATAATTTGACACAGTCGTGCGCCACTTAACAATGAGGATACGTTCCGGGAAATGTGTTAGGCGATGTCGTCGTTGTGCAAGCGTCATAGAGTGTGCTTACACAAACCTCGAAGGTGTAGCCTACTTCACACCTAGGCTCTATGGTGCTAACCTCATGGGACCGCCGTCGCATATGCTGTCTGTGATCGACCTAAACATCCTTAGATGGTGCATGCCCGTAGGTTTGTAAAATCTACTTAGATTATAGTAGTTAGCAAAATAAACAGCATAATATTCTCGCATGGCTATATGATAACCACATTCATAATACTTCTGGGAAGGTTGTGTTCAAGAAGGGATAATGAGTGGGGGGTGCTTGAGCTCCAGTACCCATTGGTCTCTGTTATTTCTTCTGTAGTCAAACATTACTTGACAAGAAGGTACTCATGAAAGAGTGCTACTTTTCATTTGAATTTTTGCCGGTAGAAGTAGAGAACAAAGTAAGCAGCATCAGGAAAAATATATTGAATCAAAGCAGTGGTGGCGAAAGCAAGGAACGCATCAGAACATATAGACCATTTCTGTCCGTCCTGACGTTAGGACCACAGGAAGGAGGCGTGAGCTTCACGGGCCGGTAGGCTATTCCGCATCCTGGTAAACACGTGGAGACAACCCCATTGAGGTCCCCCAGCACCCCTTCACGCAGAGGGGGCCCGGCCCCTGAGATGCTTCTTCTTCCACTCTTCCCACCTCCCCCGCCTCCTGCTTCGTCAGTTCTTTAGTTACTAGGTTAACACCGTTTCATTTTCCAAAGGAACGCTGCAGCTCACCTTTCAAAAACAGTATAAAGAATTTCCACAGAAGGAAGAGAAAAACGAACAACACCCTGACCTTTGAAGGCTTGAAGTCAGAGCAAGATTTTTAAACCTGGGTGTGAACTTGAGTGACTAACGGCTTTTTCCTGGAGACAAGGAGATTCCGGTTACACCACGGCACACTTGCCTTCTCTTCCTCACTTTCGATGTAGCATGTAACTTTTTACTTTGGATCCTTGGAAAAACTTACTCTTTGATTTCATATTTCCTAAATGAAAAGAGGATGAGTAATTTAGGGAATATCAGATAAAAATACCTACTGGTATAAAGACATCATATTAAGATCTATGGAATCTAAATGTTACTAAGGTTTTGAGCCCTCATTTGCAAAGAGTAGCTGCGATTTTATGACATTTCAAATCTTAAAGCATCAGTGAACAATATTTCGCTTAGTCAGCAGATTACAGAGGTGACCTACCTCAGCAGGAAGCGTTTGTCCCTGGATGATCCAGAAGCAAAGCCTTTTCTGTCTTCTTTGCTGACACTCCCCTCTTTCTTCAGACCGCTAACATTGATGCAACAAAGAGCTGGACTGCGCTCACCTGGCAGCCTCCTGCCTCTCCAGGTGCCCTCAGCCCGACTGGGGTCAGGGCTCATCTCTGAGCCTCAGCTCTTCTTTTTCTGTCCCCTTTAGAGCCGAACCCTACCGTGCAGTGACTCTTGGCTTGATGACAGCTGAGTCTTCCCCAACATCCCTAGGTGGAAAATGCTAGGCTCCATTTTCTGGTCCAAGTGTTTTGGGTTTTTGCAGAGGGTTGAATGAGTAAGGAGATAATGTCACAGCATTTATCAGGAAGCTAGAAGAGCCCACTCACAGGGGTGGATGTGGCTCAGGATCCAGAGATGAGCAATCAGGCTCTCTCAGGAGCTCCTGTTTCCATGAAGAAGAAAACTGAAGAATTACATTTCTAAAAACATGCACCTAGTAATGTCACGTCCACAGTGAGAGCAGCAGTTGCTGGGATGATCCCAGAACCGAAACATCCGGTGCACCGTGCTCCCAGTCTTGGAGGCCTGCCTTCCGCGCACCACAGGCAGAGCCTGTGTAGTCATGAGAACATGGGCTCTGCTCCCCCACCCTATGTGGGGGATGAGCTGGCTGCCTCTTAAACACTCCTCTACCCAGCCTCCCCCTGACCAATGGTGAGTGTGTGCGAGACCCCCGGCTGTGATTAGAGAGGCAATGTGTGAAACTAACTGGTCCATCCAGGGATCACAGCAGAGCCGGGCTTTATCACCACCCGGCTCCTACTGCGCTAACAAGCCATGGGAACCAACTGACTGCTGTATTCTATATGACACTCCTGATGGGCTTTTTACGTCTTCTCTTGCTTTCTTTTATCTCAGGCCAGGTACCCACTCCACTGTGTTTTCTTTACTCATGTCCTAGCAGTGACTTTAGGCAGGTGGCATTTTGAGGGTGAACTCTTCTTCGGAGACTATAAACGTAATATCCACGGATCTGTGTATGAAATATGGTTAGATATACGTGCATGTATAGATAAATACCCTAGTCCCAAAGAGAGGGACACACCAAAGGCCTCCCTGATTCATGGCTGCTCTGCAATTTGAGTGGCATTTGATAAAATCATAGGCAAGCACAAATGTTGAAGAAAGAAGACAATACGTGCAGGTTTGTCACGCGCTTGGTAATTACCTTTGTATTCACCCAGGAGTCCCAGAAGCATAAGGGAGGAAGGAGGTGGTGGTGTTTTGGCCCCTGAAGAGTCTAAAACTATGGTGCAGTGCATTACAGGATCCTATTAATAATTAAACTGTCTGTCACTTACCAACAACATACATTCCAAATTAAATTTAAGCAAAAGGGAAAAAGAGATCATTTGGGACTGAATTAGTGGGCTTCAGAGAGAAATAAATAATAATCAAACATCTGTGTTCTAAATAGTACGTGCTTTATCAGACAAACAACTGTTACCGTCTCATTGTATAGAATTGTTTGGGGAAAACACGGTGAGGGGAGAGCTGAGTCTCAGGTAGGAGTGGGGGAGGTGAGAACAAGTTCATAAACTAGTTGGAAAGTGATTGAAAGTTGCCCCTCTGCGTGATCTGCTTCTTCCTTGTCATCTTTGTTGGCAAGAGATAAGGCGGACTCATCTGAGCACACAGTCGGAGGTCAGTCCAGGGGTCCAAGAAGACATTTGTGGCCCAGTCCCGAGAAAGGCAGAGCAGAGAGCATCAGGCCCTGCTCCATAATTGCTGAGTTGCCTGCAAGCCTGTCGGTCGTGAAGGTTACAGAAGAGAATTTATATTTTTGCAGCAAAGGAACAGAGAGAAGACGCAGAATTAATAAACAAATGGGTAAAGAGGGAGAAATTAATATTACCCCAACTCTGCCGAGATTCAGTGGAGGACATGACATTACACAGCTCACGACGGAAAAATGACCCCAATACGGTGGCAATACATAACCACCAAGTTTGCTAATCAACTTGTAGTAAGAGTTCATAAAAAGGGAGCATTTTTTTTTTGTCTACTTTATCCCAGTGACATTTAACTCTCGGTCGCTCATAAATCTAGCAGGCTGCCACCAGACTGTCGGCGTAAATAAAGTGATTAGCTATTCCGATCATATTTTCGTTGCTGTCCTCATGTCTCTCCCCGCTGCAGCCTTGGTGCGTTTCTGTCTGTGCTGTTGAGCCCTCCTGGAAAGAAAGACGCTGGTGACTAGTTGGCCACTGGCTGCAGACCCGGCCTGTGCCCTCAAGAAGGGGGATGACCCCGCACAGAGTCGTGCTCTTCACTATCAGCGCTTTCTGGGCTGCACTTCCGCTGGGCCTGGCGGAAACAGCAGCTCGGCATCCAGGTACCTTTTGAGTGGGCGATGGTCTGAGCGTCTCTCCTCAGGTAACCGTGTTAGAATATCCTATTCCAGCTGTAACACTTGTTTTACAAGAGCCCTGGTTTTGTCTGACACAATATGGAACAACATTTGTCATCCGTTATCAGGGGTGATATATTTGTTAGCCTGCAGAGAAACATCTGCTGTGCCTTAATCTCCAGTGTGCAGGCCAATATTCATAGGATCCAGCTGCATAAAATCACAGTATTAGATGGGGCTGTCCAGTCTGACATGAAGGCTTGCTGGCAGGCAGACAGAAACAGATTTTATTATCTCCCTCTTACATATTTATTTATGTCAAATATTTCTGAGAATCCATACATTACCTCTCCTTCTATGCATTGTTGTTCTGTGGTGACAAGCCATCGACGTCCAAATGAGAAATTTATGTTACATATTAAATATGGACATCTGAATGATTATCAAATCTATAGAAGCCAGGCCTGGCCAATCACCCCTAAATAATGGATGAGAAGTAGATGTGAGTCAATTTGTTCCGTGTGCAGCCTTGGCGACCCGGCCTCGTACTTCATCACGGAAGCACTGTCATTATTCGCTTCTATTCATCTCACTTGGCATCACTCAATAAAATCTGCACATGATAAAGAGAATAACCTTGGTCAAGAGTGAGAATAAAGAAAAAGGATCATTTCCTCCATTCACAGGTAGGGACCTACTGCTGTCCATTTGCCTTGTGTGCGCATAAATACATCACGATGACAGAAGCTCCGGGGTCTGTATGAAGAACTCTGAGAAGCATTCTGACGAGAACCCATGACGACAACCTCTCTGCGGGAAGGGGTGGCAGACTGTTTACCATATTAAGTGTCTGATTTTTCTGCATCATTAGCTGGATATTAAAATATATATATATATGTGTGTTATTGCTACGCTATATATAGGTACATAGGGTGGCATGAACATGTATATATAATATGGAAAAGTTAAACAGAGCGAAATAATGCAAAACAAATGCATTTGGTTATAGTTATATTTTTAGAATTGTGGTCACCAAATGATGTAGAACACAATCAATTGAAGTTTTAGATTATGAATCACTTACTTGAATTATTCTTAATATCAATGCAATTTGGGCTTAGACCCTAGAAAACTTGTTTCTTCCCATTACACCCCACCCTCCAAACTGCCATAGTTGTGTAGCTGGTCACTTATTCTATATTCTCAGACAGTAGGCACTGCTGGGCTCGTAGCATTAGGCAGAGTATATTTCCTTACGGGTGCATATATATGCATGGATGGATGGATGGCCCGACTATTTGGGTCACAGAAGTTAGCAGTGCTTTGCGGAAGAGAAGGGGATTAAACGGGGACCTGACTGGGGAGTTAGTTACTGGGAAGCAGGAATCCCACAAGCCAGACGTGTCTGATGAGGGTGGGGCAGAGGATGGAGTACCTGGAGTAGCAAGAACAGCCTTCTTAATGGACCAGTGGGAGTTATTGTTGAGTAAATTAAGTGGGAACACACTCACACAGCAAAGTAAGACATTTTCATTTCACATGAGCCCAAGGGAGGTCACAGAAGATTCTTGAGAAGTATATATTAATGCAATATTTTAAAATATTAATTTAAATACGTACAGGATGGATTCAAGAGAATTGAGGCTAAAAAAATTAGATTAGTAAAAATTATTGGTAGTAATCCAGAAATGAGTCCATATAGAGGCAGTCATTCATATCCTAATACTGATGTAAAAACATCAGAAACTTAGTGGTTTACAGCAACACAGACTTACAATCTTGCAGTTCTGGAGCTCAGAGCTCCAACAGGGCCCTCCGTGGGCTACAACCAAGCTGTCTGCAGGGCTGGTTCCTTCTGGAGACTCCAGAGGACAGCCCATTCCTTATTTTCCAGATTCTAGAGGCTGCGTGGCCCCTCCGGCATCTTCAGCGCCAGCAATGGCGGATCTGTCCTTCTAACTCGCATCTCTCTGACAATGACTCTCCATCCTTCCTCTTCCACTTTGAAGGGCCCTGGTGCTCACAGTGAGCCACACAGATAATCCAGGATAATCTCTTTGTCTTAAGGTCAGTTAATTAGAATCCCAATTTAATCTTCAACCTTAATTTGCCTTGCCAGGTAACACAACCTATTCTCAATTTCCAGGGATCAGGATGTGGACATCTTTGGGAGCCAATACTCTGCCTACAACAGACAGAGAGAATAGAAAAGCAAAAAGTTCAAAATAGAATACAATAGAAAAGTTACATTTTCCTTGAAAGGAATAATGTCCTAAATCAAGGAAGTAAACTCAAAGATTTCGGTGTGCACAAAAGGCTGAGCTGTGTGACAACTGAGAGAAATCGAATATCAGCGGTTAGAGCTGTGAATGGCTTATTTTCACCATAACAATAATGCAAAATCTCATTTATTGAATGCTTACTGTGTGCCAGCCACTATCTGTATAATGAGATATATAATCTCATTTAATTCCTACAACTCCTTTTTACAGGTGAAAATAAAAGCCCTAAGGCTTAAAATATGACATCAGGGTCTAGGTACTTGGAAATAATTGGGTAAAGCATTTTCCATACCACGCATTTTTTTTTTAATTTCTATATATCTTCTATTGACCCTATATTTACTTGAGTGTAGCAAGGAAATTGGATCTTGTGACTTATATCACTCAGGTGGACCTCTGTGGGTACTGCCTGAGAACACTGTCCATTATCTTATAACAAGGTTTGGGAATACACTGTTACAGACTGTGACATTTTTGTAAGGCTTGGGATACATTAAAATTCCATAATAATGGAATTTTGTCTTAAAATCTGTTTGTTTCCTTATCTGGAATGTTTTTATAGAGAGGTTTAAATAAATATGAAGATCGCAGTAACTTATACTCGCTGAATTATTGACTTTTTTACATTTCTAAGAAAGTATTCTTCTGAAACCTTAGGGCAGGGAAGGAAAGTTGATGTTGACACCACTGCTCCAGTCATCTCTATTATATCTGAAAACCAGAGATGCTTCCAGAAGTCAGAGCAGGTAGACTAAGCATTTGCCCAAGAAGTATCCATAAGAATCCCATTTTCTCCTGTTTTCAGGACCAGAGTAACTACAGTTTGAGAAACACATAGGCCCCTGGGTCTTCCCAAATCCAAACCCTCCTGGGGTGACTACAGGAAGGCAGAATTAGCCTGGTCAGGCCCGAAGATCCGGGAACTGCTCTCTAAGCCCACATGCGGTGACTGCGGGACCCTGACTCACATCTGCTGTGTGGAGATGGATGGGGTTATGGTGGTGACATGGCGAAGACGTCGGTGTGCAGGGATGCTGCAGGCATCCATTGAGGACGTGGTTAGTACAAGGTGTCCTACACAGGGCACCCCAGTCTATTCGGGGCTGAGGTGACAAGAGTTCTGCTGGGACCCTCGGCTACGTGTGTCGTCTTTCCAGGGCACCGGTCTTTGGACCTTTGGTTCTGCGTTGTAGCATCAGTTGAACTGCTCAGTTCACTGTAGCAGTCCGCGCTGGTGTCTGGCAAGGCTGGTGGTGCATCAGGTGATTAGATGTGACATTTCTGGGTGGGAACGACATGCCTGTGCTGCCAAACCCATCTCATTCTCTAGCAAATGAACCAGGTCTAACCCTCAACACCCACGGCATTAAATTTTAAATTTAAATTAAATTTAGGGATTGGTCTATGCTTTACGGGTGTTTGTGAATGTGGAAAAAAATCTCAGTATGTATCACAATCTCAGTACAATCACAAAATTATCAATTTATAACTTTATCAAGAGATTATAGTGACTTTAGATGGAATCCAATTGAAATGCACTTGTATCTATGTGGTCTTATTTTTATCACTTCGCTTGGACTGAAGTTTTCAAGTTAAAATTGTTTTCAGCTTTGCAAGTGTCGTTACATGGAACAACGGATGAACTGACATGTATTTACTAAATGTTTTCATTGCCTTCAGGAATAAAATGCATACAGATATAAGGTGGTTCTATGAGAAATTTCACATTGAATGAAAAAAGATGGGGTCTCTCGCTTCCCTTTTTCCTTTGTTCTCTTTGGTTCTGGATATTCCAATCAGTCAATTTATTCTTAGAATATCCAAATATCCAGATGAGAGAATAAGGCAGCCAGGACACGGCCTCAGAGATAACGAGGGGAATTTGTGTATTCATTTATGTTAAGGATTAGTAAATCTTAGAAATAGTGAGAAAACACCATTATTTTTTAAGAAGAATAAATAAAGTAAGAGAAACAATAGAAGAGATGAGGAAAAGATGAGTGGCCATATTGAAGTTGCCAACGTGGGGACTGACTGTCATTCTTTAAACCCTGGAATAAGAGACATCAGCAAAGAGAGTACTGGGATCCTAGAGACTTTTGTCTACACTTGACAGGTGAGAAAGTGGGAAATGAAGGGGTCTTCAGGACAGAGGGACTGCCCGAGTTTACATGCAATCGAGGTGCAGCCTTTCATCTGGCAAAGTGATTACGCAGATGTGAGGCGGTGTCCCCAGGGTACCTGACTGCCTTTTACTTGCTTTATCTGCATGTGGCGACTGCTGGCTGATCCAGACAACTTATGGAAAAGAGCAGGGTGGAACTTTCTCCTCTTCCGCGTGGATGCGTATTAGCACGTTTTCACTGGTTTGGGATCAAATTGAATATGGACACAACCTGATTTCTTTTGTCTGGCTCTCCCAAAACTTGCACAAACACACCCACCCACCACTCGTGAAATCTTTATTTTGTTTCATTGTTGAGCAAGCCACCAGCGGTGGAAATTACCGGATGCTGATGTTTCCCCTGGTTTCTGTCCACTGTTTCAGGGGGGCCCCCTTCACAAGTCTGTCTTCTCCCAGGTCCCCAGTTGTTGCAAATGACAGAAACGGAGAGCAGCTGGGTGTTCCTCAGCCTCTTTGAGGCTCCATGATTTGTGCTGGGAAGCTGGTGTTGGCAATGAAGTGCCCGTCCTATCTGTTAATCAGGGGAAGATGGCAGCTGCCCACATCATGAGGACTGTGAGACGACGCAGAGGAAGGCTCAGGGCAGAGCAGAGCTCAGGAAGAAAAATCTTATTTTGTCACAAGTTAAAATCAATTTTGATGATTCAAACCCTTCTAATGAAGAATGTAATGCTTTCCACACAGCTAGTGAAAAATACAATGCTTCCATCTGGAAGTATCTATACAATCTGCTCTGGGGCTCTGGAATTCAGTGCACGCTAACTGTCTTTGAAAACCCTTCGACCAACAGACAGGGGAAAAAACCCTTACGGTATTTATCTAAGTTAAGATTTTCCTTTAATAAGCTTCAATTTTGTCTTTTGTACCTTCCAGGAAGAAAGGGTATAGTCAGTGTTTTCTTTTTGACATTATTTATAGACTTAAAAGATTTGGTACACTGGTTGTTTTTCTTTCTTCCATTATCTGACAGGATTGAGTGGACACACGTACGACCCAGCAAAGCTGGTCCCCCGAGACGGAGAGAAGGCTCACATTTTCAGCGGAGGGGAAACCAAATGCAGTAGACCTTTTCGGTTCAAGTTATTATTTTGAAGGAAATAATGTGTTAAAAGAACTTGTAGACGTTTTCTACTAATACAAGTTTGCGTGATAAAAGCTCCCCGTGGAGGCAGAGCCTGCTGTGCAGCGTCGGCTGCTCTGCGCTGCATCCCGAGCCCTTGGTTTTAGGCTGTTAAGGATCCAATTCTTTTAATGAACATTTAATTAATATTAATGTTATGCTAGCAAAATACATTGATTAAATAACTCCTGTAATTCATTAAATATCTTGCTAGAAAGTGGCTAAATGTACATACCGTGAAAATCCCCTTGGAAGTTTCAAAATTATATAATAATTGTAAATTCAGAAAACACATTACACTGAAAATATCAGCATGGTTAGCTTTTATCAGTACTGTACCTTGTTCTTATAAAACACACACAACTCTTACTCATTTGGAAAGATTAATTTCAACATAAGTCAAAATTTTAACTCTGTGTCATTTTTTCTTTTAATAGATACCATATACCATATAATATGTATCAGGCAATATATTAACTAATAGATTCCAGGTAATAAAATTAGCCAACTATTACTGTAAATATCTATGATGATAGAGTAAATAAATTTTAAAAAGCCTTAGCTATTTAAGCGGAGTCCTCCTGCATGCCTTTTGTTTCCTGTAAGTGCATATTCTAGTGTCTTTGGAGAGATAGTTTACACAGCAACTGTAGTTGAATACATGGGCAATTATTTTCAAACAGCAGGAAACATTTGAAGGCTCCTGTTTTGGCTCCATGAGGTATTTCTGAATATCCCTTCTCTAATGATGGATGGGGGGCCCCTACCTCAGGACGGCCCACACGCTCCATCTCCTTTTGCTCATAGTTAACACTGAAAAGGTCTGTAACTTCAACCACCCAACTATCAGGGTGCTCACAGGAGCTTCAGTATTGGGGAAATTATTTGCCTTTGTTGCATTCATTTTTGTTTATAAAATACTAATTACCTCTTTTATTGTTTGAAGAGATTAAAAGTTAATAGGAGAAACTAAATAAACAGAATGCCATTCTGCACAAACTATATAAGCTGGTAATTAATTTCTGGCCTCCTCTGAGCTAATTAACTCATATAAAGAAATGAAGTTAATGAACCATAATTCTAGTCATACAAGTGTAGATACAAGCAGTTTGACTTAATGAATTAATAAGATATTTCCTTTCTTAGAGGTTTTTCAATTGTCTTCCTAATCTGAAGGCCCCTTTAATGTTCCTTTCTGGTTAAAATGTTTAATAAATGGCAGGGCAACCTGAGGATGGCTGTTTGTTAGCACGTGGCACCTCCATCCAGGACTCTCTGGCACCGGAGTGCTGTCACTCAGGGAGTGTGGAACCAGGTGTGCCCCTCAGAGCATGGAGAGCAGGAGAGGCTGTTCGCATCATACCACTTTCCCCAGCTTCCTTTGACAAGTTGAGGTAAACTGTGGAAATGTCCCTGTGTGTGGTGTCTTAGGTCACGCCTATTCATAAAAGTCATACACGTTTTCTCCCTCTATTAATATTTCTTATTTTCTACATCCACACCTTCCAAGGGACTTTCATCTCAAGTCCACATTAATAAAGTTCAGATAAGTTAAAAACCATCTTTCTTTTTGCCTTTCTCGGGTTAGATGCCTTCTAATGTAGCATTACAAAAAGGCATAAGGCATATTTCTTTGATATTTTGGTCATGAAAGTGGTACTCAGAGTGTTGCTGTTAAAGGTTTAAGTTGTTTTGTAAATAGAGGACCACCCAGGATTTGGAAAGGATATTCTTTGTTTAAAATATTTTTTAAAGGAAATTATCAACTTAAGCTCTATATTTCCACTAACTTGCTTTCTAGAACTTAAGGTGTTTTCAGCACAAAGCTTGAGGTCACAGCAAGGGCACATACTCCAAGTCGCTCACCCTGCAAACGATCTGAGGGATACAGAGGACACACATTCTTATGATGTAACCCTGCCAAAGATCCAGAGTTTGGGCTGCACCTACAAAACAGCAAAGTGCTTTGCTGTTGCAGAGAGGTCTACACTGCCTATCGCCTCCTGGGGCAGCCCGTGCAGTCCAACCTTACCCCACAGGTGCTGGTCAAGAGCCTGCGATCACCCGTAAATGGGAAAAGATAAACAAATTGAGGAGGAAAGTGCAGGAGAGTGTGCTGAACTCAACGGTCATTATTTGATTTAACGGCCACATCAAAACGAGCTAAACGACGTTCCCATCCTGCTTTTGTTGACCTGAAGCTAAGATTTTTAGAGGTCACGAGAAGATCGCAGAGCCCACGGCCAGCGCCAGGGCAGGACCATTCCGAGCACTTCTGCGCACGCGCTCTGTGACCTGCACAGACAGCTCCTCGTCCCACACCGAGCCATCCCCCTGCTCTGCACTGGCTGCTCCTTCAGATCCGAGATGATAAGTTAATCACCAAAGACGCAGTTCCTGTTGTGCCTGTCCCCTGTTGGGCCCTAACTCTATTTATACCTATTCTGCACTCACTCAATTCTGCCAAGGTTCACCCAAAGCGGGAATTTCAGGAAACGGGGCTCTGTTTCAGGCTCTGGATTTTAGAAACAGTCCCGCTTCCGCCGCCTGTGCGCGCCTCGCCTCCTCCTTTGGTTCTCAGCTACTAAAGCAGGAGGAATTGGATCCTTCTTCTTCCCCAGCTTAATCAGGAAGACAGCCAATTCTGAGCCAAATGCATGTCAGTATCGTGACCCCATTACTCAGAATCAAGGTTTATATTTAGTGTGAGTGACGTGGCCCCCTCCTGTGACAGTGGCTGGAGGAAGCGGGCGTGCAGAGGCTCTCCCGGTGGCCTCCCGGCGGCGGTGGCTTCGCGTTGATCGTCACCTCGGGGCTGCACGTGCGCATGCGCCCCGCCTCCCGGTGCACCTTCTCGAGGGGGATTCTGTTCACACTCTGCGGTTGTATCCTTGCCACCTCTTTCTGCCACCTACAGCTAGTCAGTGGGGACCAGGGGTTTGAACCTGTCGAGTTATAAGGCTGAACAGAGATTCATCCAGCGCAGATCGTCCTCTCCCCAAGCCCTCTGATTCTGCGACCAGGATGCTGCCGGGCTTTTCAGGAAGAGAACAACTTCTGATAGGAGGACCACGAACCCTCCCTCACACTTCCCCTCCTTCCTCCGAGGGCTTTACAGAGGAAGAGATTAGGTCCCCTTCCTGCCGGGCGCCCTGGGCGGCTGCAGGGCCCTTCCGCGCCCTCATCTTCGCCTTTGCAAGATGCACCCGGCTGCCCTTGGCAAAAGCGGCGCTGGACCCGTTGTCACCGCGTGTGAGCCGCATTCAGCCTCCTGCCCCTCCACTGGTGGTTCCTCGCCTTGTCTCTTCTAGGTAACCGAAGACTTTATGTTGTTTTTTAAAAACTTTCTCAGCTGCACCTCACATGATCCAAAACACATTGTGAATGCTGAATAAAAATTGGTTAAATGGTGGTCTCTCCTCTTTCTTTGAGTCAGTCTGGCCTGCTCCCTCCATCCACTCTTGGAATGTGGGGGTGATGCTTAGAATGTATATTTGCAAAGAAGCCAGGAAGTCCTCAGATCCTGCCGCTGGGCATGTGGAGAGGGAGTGAAGGACCACCAGCCGGTCCTGGAACCTGGCACAGAACTCAGATAGATGACGGTGTCCCTTCCTCCCAGATGAGTCTCAGGAATTAACCAGCAGGCAAGCTATAGGGGCCAGGGAGGTCAGGTGACATGAGGAGACTGAGGCTCCCAGACCAGGAGACAGTGGGTCTCTAGAATGGCAAGTGGAGGCCACGCTGAGCTCAAAAAAACAACAGAAATCTGGAATGGCCACGAGTTAAGGAGCCACCCAAACATACTGAATGCCATTTTGAGATAAAATTGAGCTGAACGAATCTCACGTCTTTTAAGTTTGTGACAGAAAACGTGGAACTTCAGGATACAGAACAGACTCTGTAGTTTTGCCTTATTCCAAATGGTAAACAAGAGACCTGTGGAGGAGGGCATGTTGGTAATTTTCAATTAAGCAAAGGTGTGTTTGAATAGATTGATAAGATTGCAGGATGGTGCTCTGGATTCAGTGACAGACACCAGAGTTCTGGCTGGCTCTGCTCTGTGCTGGCTGTGGGACCTCAGGCTTCATTGCCTCAGTTTTCCAATCTACGGAGTGGAGCCTGTGATGGCACATGCATAGGAGTGGAACAAGGAATGAACAGTAAATGCGAAGCACTTACAGTGGTGCCTGGTCTTAAGTGTTACCAGGAACTCATGCCCAAGAGCATCCTAACGCATACCCAGGCTGGCTGGTCACCCTGTTGACAGGATTACCTGGGTTTTCTCTTTTTCTTGCCATCAGATGATTTGGATTTAGGGAAATCTAAATTTTGAAGACAGAAAATGTGCTTTGCCATTACTAAAACTGAAAATGCACCTGAAACTGAAGAACCCCGGGGTGTTTGGAGCCGATGCTGCCCACCACCTTGCCTCTGCAGTGGGTCTCCTGTGCTCCGCTCGCCTTTGGCATCAGAGGACACGGAGACATGTCCTGCTCTCAGGAGTTGCACAGGTCCCCACACATTAAAATACGTGTGCAAAACTTAAGCCTCTCATGAGGAGAAGAATTTTTATTTTAAGTCAATCAAAGATTATTTTTGAGATTTCTCTGGGAACTTTAAGAAAACCTTGAACTTTGGTCCACACTGACTTTTAGCATATTGTCAGAAGAAAGAGAGAGAAAACGATCAATCCACAACCAAAAATACCCTGAGTGATATACTAGAGGTAATATTGCTCTTGTCCTATCATTTTAAAACATGCCATTAACCAAAGCGTAAGCAGCCTCCAATGGGGACCTTTGCTCCTACATTGTAGCCAGCTGATCAATTTTATTTCCATCCTGCAATTGAGAGCAAGGCTGACACAGGCTCAGAAATGCATTTCATCTTGATTTAGTAAATTTCATTTATCCGTCTCCATTATTTACTCAGATGCTAAGAATACATCTTTTCTTGGCCATTTGCTCCTAATTGATGAGGTGGCCATGCGTGCGGATCCAGGGGCTTTGAGACGGGCTGTCTCCAGCTTTTGATCGACTGTATATGAAGTAGGCTTTTAAAACTTATAACAGCCTTTTCTATGACCACAACAGCACTTGTTATTAATGAAAAGCATGACTGTCAGGTACTGGAAAGCAATCTAATTAAACAGCAAGATTTCCATAAAATGAGTTTGAAATCAATCCGTCAATACTGAAACCACTTAAGAAGATGTAAGTATGATAAACTGTGATTTAGCTAAAGAAGGCAGTGGGCACACCACTCGGCGTTCTATTCAGGCTCAAGTCTGCATGCATCTTGGGTTCCCCTAACAATTGTCATCAATAGTTACTTCTTTTTCTCTCAGAATTCAGAGGATTTGGACAAATATCTCAGGTAAAACCAGAGCCATTGGCTTCCCTCCCTGATGACATTTCTGACAGTGTCACATGGGAGCAAAGTCCACGGAGTCCCTGGCAGAGGTCCAAGTTCTTTCAGGAGGGGCAGGTCACCCCGCCACATCACCGTCCCCGGAAGTCCGGGCTTTGGACCTGCTGGGACTCAGAGATTGTCTGGAGAACCAGCAAGCTGAGTCATTGGAGTTTCCTCTCTACACTTAACTCTTTGTAAATACTTATTTTCTATAAGCTTCTTGCCCCCGAGGAAAGATAAATGTGTCAGATATTTCCATTACATTTACTTTTGCCTCATAAAATCAAGACCTCTTTATAAAAGGGAGGAAATTTATCAAAAACATTGATGGTGAAAGACATAAATAACACATCCAGTCCATAACCTATCCACACAGGGAGACAGTGTTCCACGTGGGGAGAAAGAGATGAATAAACCCTTGGTTACGTTCGCTCCTAGTATGTGATACTGTGTGATTGCCGACATCTCTTTAGTCAGCCTCACCTAGTGTACACGTTCATAACAATTTAACTTCGTTCTGCATGAAAATTTAATGCTGAAAATATTTAGACTATTTTAATGAAAAAAGTTTTTGCTGGGATTAAACAATAAATGAAGCTTATATTATTGAAATATCTAAAGTAGTTCTAATTTATAAAATAGTGATTTAGTTGTCACTCACGTCATCCTCCTCATCAGCACCTGTCCATATAGCATGCTGCTCTTTCCCCCTCTGGTCTTTGTCACATCTGTCCAGCTTGAGGTTAAACGTCCAGTATGTCTCGGTAGCAGTGCAGAAGGAGCCCAATCGTGGGTGTCCACCCAGTCCTGGTACCACATGGGCTCCTAGAACTCAGCAGCCCTCGCTGTTCCTCTGCTGCTTCTCTCTGGATAAGTGCCCGTTTCTTACTCCTGCTGGGTATTTTTCTAGTGTAGGTACACACACACAGTCACACACATGTAGTACACAGATTCACATGCACACATATTCTGGGTGTTTTGTGCTAGAGGGTGATTCCAGTGTCTGCTTATTCTGACAGTTGACCTGCAATGGGTTGGATTCCCATTTTTGTATATTTATAGAAAACATTTTTATAAAAATATTTTATGTATTTATATAAAATATTTTATATGTTTATATTAAAATACTATATATTTTATATAATCATTTTATAAAACAAGACATTATCTCATGAGACTTTATCTATTCTTCTGGGCTTTTTAAAGTGAACCCCATAGCTATCAACTTTAAATTTTGCAAACCCTATTGGATCTAATTATTTCATGGCATCATTCATTCAACAAACATTTCCTGAGTGTCCTCTTGCCTTCAGGTGCTGCATTCATCAAGCACTGAGATTAATCAGGTATCGATTAACAGAGTTAACATGAGTGAAGCACTCTGATCAGTCCTGGAACCCAGTGGGAAAAGCTGAGTGTGAGCTGCTATTGTCACCATCAGCCACTGTGGGCAGGAATGTAAAAGCTGAAAGACATGGGTCTGTGAACTCAACTACATGTGACTGGCAACACAACAAACTCTCCTAATACAGAATAATAATGATGATGATTTGTATGATGCTGGAATGTAGGAGGAGTTCCTAAAACCATCTAGAAGTTGGGTACAGCTCGCAGAGCTGCTGCATCTGAACTGAGCCTTCATGGATGGTTCTCCATCAGACCAACAGAGGGAGGGTCGCACCCAGGAGGGTCAGCGCAGCTCTCTGGGCTCAGAGCTGAAGCAGGGCAGTGGCTGGAGACCCAGGGCCAGCTGCAGGGGGCACGAGGCAGGCCGGGCAGAGAGGAAGGGCAGCGCCAGCACCGGAACAGTTCACGGTTGACGGTGGAGGCCCCGCCATTTTCCAGGTTTGTGTTTCTGGCCTCACAATCCTTTGATCAAACATTCAGCATGTAAAGCAGATGCAGACATCTCTACCAAGAGCCAATGGTGCAGGCTCGTGCACTGAGGGTGGGGTTGAAGCCAAGCCCAGTGCTCTGGGGGTCCAGCCCCCACTGGAGGGTGAGGACAGCTTGGGTGTTTCCTTCACAGCCCCTGATTGGGACCCTTTCTTCTGCCCGCGGCGTAAACGCCTGTCCCTAAGGTTCCATTCTGGGTCGATGGCTCTTTCAGTCCATGCAGTCTCCCTGGGCTGCTGACTCTCCTGTTTCACAGCCACCATCCCGCTGAAGGTTCCTGGCTCTTCATCTAACTCCAGCTGACTGTCCCACAGGAGCCTCCAACTACATGTCGTAAATTGTACTCACTGGCTCCTTTCCTCCCTTCCTGCCACCTCCTCTGTTTCCAGAATGTAGTGAATTGTGTCCTAACACTTCAGTCCCAGGCCAGAGTCCAGGGAGCTGCTCTGGAGAGCTCTCTCTCACTCACATCACACACGCGGTGCTCACAGCAGAGACTCTGCCCCTCTCATCTCTCTAAGCCTGCAGTCACTGTGACCCGTAAGATGAAAACAGTGCTTGATGTTATGTTTTTGAGCATTAGAAACCTGCAGTGTTGAGATTTAATTTTTTAATATTAGATTGAACCATAGGAAACAGCTCTTTTTACAGGTCAGAGATGGTCAACAATATCACATCAGAATATTAGCAATTTCATAAATTTCAATCTAACAGAAGTGATAGTCCACTCCTCATCATTGTGTAAATTTCTAATCGTTGCTTCCAGCTTTCACTGAAACACACCTATAGAATTATCTTCTGTGTGTGATTCCAGTTAGCTGTCTTATTTATAGACGGCCCTTATGCTTGAGAATCAACATTTCACTACTTTACTGAAATGTGCACAATTTGTTGGAAAGTGAAGCTAGTTCTTCGCACTGCCTCTCTGTTCTTGGGGATGACACAGCACCTTTGCTCATCTCTGCTCCTCGCTCGTTCTGACTGTCGCCATCTGTATTCAGAGTTTGCCCTTGTGGAAGAGATCCTGCTATGCTAATACTCAACACAACAGAAAGACGATGTAAGAGCTTCAAGCTTGTTTCATTTGAGTTCTTACCACTCTCTTCAATCTATTCTAAAAACAGGGACTTGTCAGGACTAATGATAAAGGCAGAGTTTTAGGGAAATAAGGAGGCTGAACTGAGGCAAACACAATAACATCGAGACATAAATAAATCACAGGGTCCTTCTGTCATCTTCATTATCTTCCGCTCAGGATTACTGGGCGACGAATGAGATGCTATGAGGACTCTGCCCGTGGACACTCGTATGGATACTGTGTCAAAAACGGACAATCTTTCCTTAAACCCTTCAGACATTCTATGTTCTAATTTGGAACACTTTGAAAAATTGCATTTGCTATATTAATACTAATATAAATAAATATTTTTTTCCTTTTAGGAAAGACAAACTATGACTTAAATTAGAATAACAATGAATCAAATTAGAGGAAAAATAAATTCTTAAGCAGATAAGCAAAAGCTTAAATACATCGTGATTAAACCATATGTCTGGTACCATCATCTCTTAAGTACTATAAATCTTTACAGATGTACAGACCCTCTGGATTCCAGAGAACCAATGAATTCTTCCTCTACTGTGACCATCATATTATTCCAAGTCTTTTGAAATGGAAAATGTTTTATTTTATGAATATTAAAATTCCTTTACCAAAGGAAACTAAGATTGCGTCTTAAGAAAATTTATCCCTTCTTTTCTTAACTGATTATATTCATTTAACACTTGAGATACTCATCCATTCATTTGTTAATTCATTCACTTAGCTAACACTTTTCTAACCTTTTCCCCATTGCCCAGCATTGTGCTAATCTTAATAGAAAAGATGAGAAATTGCAACAGTTTCTGTTGACATTAAGGAGTTTTTATACTGAGAAAAGAACAGGCCTAACATGATCAATAATGGTTAGCTATCTACTTCTAAACTTATCTGAAAGTTCTGAAAGTTGAGAATATTTCTTCCCTCTTCCATGTTTTGTCCCCCAAAGTAAAAATGCCTCTAGTCCGTGCAACCCATTGGGCATCTCCTGTTTTAGATGATGGCAACCTAATTATGAATAAAGCTTGCTGAATGCTATTACATATTATATTTTATTACATAGTTGAATCTTTCTGGATATATTTAACCCAAATTACATTTATCATAAATAATCAAATAACTTGAAATTTATATAAGACTGCGTGACATAAAAAAATTGCAATCACTTGATAGAATGCTTTTGTCACCAGCAAGAGAGAGTTTCAGCATCATAGTAGGTTTAAATTTTGAAGGAAATTTTCTTTTACTAGAAATGTGGATATTTTATGAAGATGAGCTTGTATGTCTTCACTAATTGCCTGTATAGGTCAAGGAGGTTGTTAATTAGATGCAATCATAGCCTGGCCACGTGTGTGCTTTACTCATGACTATTACTCATAAACACTAGAGTAACTGTATTTAAAAAAACACATGTGCAATGACCTCGCATGTACTACTTGTAGTTGTCTCTCTTTGTGTTTGTTCATATATTTTTGTTGGATTACGCACACACACACGCGCGCACACACACGCACGCACACCAAACAAGGGAACTGAGGATGCGCCTTATTTTTTTCTGTCATCCCTGCCGCATTGTCTGCAGTGCCTGCCATCTTCTAGGAACTCGTGGATATTTTCGAGTTGAATTAAATTGATTGCGCTTTGTGGTGATTTTGGCGTTGCTGAACTAAGTCACTTAGCATGCATCGCACTCTTCTATTATTGGGCTGGCACCAATTTGTGTTTACTGATTTACGCTAATTCAAACAGTTTATAATGTGTCAGAATTTTTCCAGGGGTTATAGAGGAGATGCTTTCGGGAGCTTGCACAGCCACTGATAATTAGTACATTAGCCCTTGGGTTGTTCGCTACTTGAGTTTCTGCAAAAGGAAAAATAAACAAAACAAAACACCTGGATATGTTTAAAGAAAAAAAAACCCTGGGTATTTACACAAACAGCACACACAATTTAAACACATGCAAACAAACAGTTGCACGCTAACACAATGGACAAATGCACATACACACACTCTTTTGGACAAACCAGTGAGCTCCTAATTTGCTCACAAGAATTGAAATAATTTATACACTCCACACTGATAAAGTAAAAACAATGGTTTTACATTGTACTCACTTCCAATTAAAATGTCTCTTTCATACCCATTGGTAAATAACCTAGATTTTGGTTTGCATGTTTTACTTTATTAGAGCCACTCTTTCCGTTTCAAAATGGCGGTTTCTGCCCGTGGCTTTAGTTATGAAGCCTCCTGCGAGATTCTTCACTGGCTCAATCAAGCTATTGGTTTATTAAATTAATATTCGCTTGGGTCTTACAACAAGCCTGCTCAATGTGATCCTTGATGAAACAATCTAATCCTCTTGCCACATTTTAGCATTAGGAAAGGAACAGTGTGACAATGCACTGGATAAAATAGTTTGTAAACAAATAGCAAGACAATTTATGACACTAAAAATAATGTTCTATTTGTTCATTTTTTTGTGTAGAAGTTAACTTTCTATTAAGGAGGAAAAAATAACTTTAATTTTGTGACAAACACTTTTTTTGAGCTATGATTTCATTCTGTACTTGCAAAATAGTCTCTTGCCCTGGGATATATTTATCATTTTAATAGAGAAATGTAGTAAACTCATCATTTGTCACTTTGTCCCCAAAGTCCTGTGTATACCTGATAACATAGTTGCTGTGTTAACTTTTCAAAGCCTAGATTGCTAATGTCATCAGAACTGTTGTTCTTACTTACAGAAATTATGGGGCTAAAAATGAAAATAGTTTTGTAAATATGATACCAAAACTTTTGTCTTGGCTTAATAAGGAATTCAGTAGTGAAAAAAACTTTAACAACAGCAATGCTCATTTTATGAGTTTTCAAAATCCTTCGAAGATACACATTTTTTGCTAATCCTTTAAATGCAAGTGTCACAAGAGAAAGGACACACTGAATTTTCCTATTAAGTCAGGCCAACCTGGAGTCCTGTTTGGAAAAATAACATATGTCAATAATTCTTAATGTTTTATCACCTGTTGTTCATTTGTCAAGGGAAATTTAAAAGAGATTTTTGAACCTTTATAAATTATTACTAAATTTCAAAATTCATAAATAAATATGAATTCTAACCTGTATATGTATTATTTCTTAGTAGTGTAGAATGTTCACGTGTGAGAATTTTTAAGATAAGAATCCTGTCTGCTAACTGACATCCAGAACTCCTCCTTCCCCACACCACCCTCTGACAAGCTGGAGGCACAAAGCCCCTGCTTCCATTGTTTAATCCATTTCAGGACCCTCTTGGTGCTCCACATACAAAAATAGGAACTAATAAAACTTCTTACATTTGTTAAAAGAGCGTGAATCATACTATGAATGTATTTCCTTACTTCTTTTGCTATCTCTGAAGTATTAGGGATGGCTCATAGGCATAAAGCACAGAGAGGTTGTGGGATTTGCTCAGACACACAGCACAGCAGTAGAAGTTTAGTAAGAACTGAACTCTAGGTGAATTTGTGAAATAGAGGATGCCAGCCGCTTGTCAAATGTCGAACTAAAGAAGGAAGAACTCAAGAGAGGGAGGGAGTGAAAGGGAGAGGATGGGAAGAAGAAAGGAAGGAGGGAAGCAAAGAGGGTGGCGGGTGGGCAGATACAAGAAGGACTAGCAGTCCGAGTTGCCTCACCCTCCCTGGCAGGGCGCACGAGTCCGCGTCCGAGCAGATAACAAGAAGCACAGTGTAAAACTGCCCGACTTTTATTCCTGCCTTTCCAAGCTACCCGCTCCTTCACTAATAATCGGGATTTATTACTGGACCCATCTGCTGCCTCTATAAGGTCAAAAGGTAAACCACAGGCGCAGCCGATGCCACCATCAAGGTAGCTGGTAGCAAATGGACCCTGACAAGTGTACTTTTAAAAGAATATTGTAGTGAGAGCACTCTGAGCATGAAAGTCAGGCTGATAAAGAAAATAAAACCTGAAATACTAAAAAGATGTCAAGTTTTAACCCATTAAATTCAAGTGATGGAGTCCAGCTGTCAGTCTTGTAGCTGAGCAGCAGTCAGAAAGAAGAATGAGCCCGTGCACTCCGGGAGAGGCAGTCAGGGCCGTCTCTGTGTGTTCTGTGATCCTGGAAGCTCTCCCAGGATACACGCCTACAAACGTGGCCTCGGAGGAGGGGAGACGAGCTCGCAGCCACGCTCTCCAACTTCTCAGAGCTGTATCAGACTTGGAAAGAAACCTGTTTCCATTTTTGCTATCTAATTGTAAGACCTTGCTTCCCGGGAGGGAGTTTTGGATGTTGACTAGATATTCTGGTTTTTGTAAATGCTGTGAAGACTGGGGAATTTTGACAGTGAATTTTTTTCCACATATTCAAAAATGTCAAAAGGATGCAGTGAGTGTTGAACTTTCCAGATGATCCTGTCTGTGTGTTCTTTATCAGTTTCTGGCCAGGAAACTGTTTTTCCCTTTTCATTTCCAGCTGAGAATGAAAGTTAAAAAGGCAGAGAGGCTGATGTGAGATCCAGGCCCTTTGTTTGCAGGGGAGATGGAAAATTTACCTCATCGTTTGAGGACAAATTAGAAATCAACACAGAATTACTTGCTTTGTCTCAGCTAATGCTTTAAAGTGGTATCTACTTCCACACAGCCTCCCCCAAACAAGATGCAGGCTGCTAATAGCTGATGTAAACCCTTACCATTCCTCTACTCTCTGGGTCATTTATTGCTAGCATAATTTCCTTTTGTCTTTCCATTCTCCATCCCAAGAACTCAGCAGATAGGCGTTTGTAGCACAGATGTGAAGACTGAGTCCCATCCACCCCATAAGAAAGACCCCACCCCCTCAGGCTCACTTGGCTCACATCCTTAGAGCTTCAGGTGCTGCTTCCATCCAGAGGCTTCTTCTCTCTGAGTGATGTTATTAGGACTGGACACACCTGTTTGCCCCTCAGATACGGCCAGTCACATGTCCACCTTGTAGGATGGCAGCAATGAGCAAACTTCTGGCCTTAGGATAAGGAAATGAGGGAGCAACACAGAGTGACCCATGGTAGATTGTACCATGGCTTCAACCACACAGGGTCATTTCATTATGAGGGCTAAATGAGATCACACATAGAAATGCTTAGCCCAGCGTCTGGCACACTGCAGGCATCCGATGAATGGCAGGTGTCTATGACAGGACTATTTGACTCCTTAAGATGTCCTGGATTCCTCATGTCTAACTAATGTTCACACCCATCTAGTTCTTAGCACATTTTGTCTTTCACTTTCCCATCTGCGATTCCACTTTCTCTTATCTTGCTTCCACTTGGACTTGATCGAGAAAGATGTATAAAGTGTTTGATTTGAGTGATTACTGCCAAGGGGAAGGTCATTTTATGGCCTCCTTGATCAGTGGTCTCCTTCCAACCTGCTCCTGCACTGCCCCCACCTGCCCCTGCCTCCAAACACACGTGTTCCGTTCAGGGTCTTGCCACAGGAGTGTCATCCCGTGGAAACAGAAGGGGGTCCCAATCAGCTGGAGCTAATAACGTCTACACTCAGACGGTGGTGATTCCCGGGGAAGACGCTCTTGCAGTTCTAGACTTAATTTCTCTGACCTTTCTGACTTCACCTCTGCAAGTGTGTTTCTTGCGTCACATGATGTAAGAATGCAGTTACTCCTCAACCCCACACCCTCCTCATGAGAAACGGTTCCTGAGCTGGGTGGGCAGCATCTTGGAGACCTGAGACATCGGGGTCCTTGAGTTCTCCAGAAAAGGCAGTTACTCTAATGCATGGCCCTGGACCCCAATGGACTCAGAGATGAGGAGATGAGGGAAGACAACGCATGCTCTAAAACCGGCTGACGCATACAGTGTTGGCATCCTGAGAAAATGGTGTGGCAGGGCGGCCTCTGCCCATTCTTGACTAATCGGAGCTCTGCAGAGGAAGGAGAGCCCAAGCCTTGGTTAAAACAAAGCTCCTTGAACTGAAACACAAATTTAATATACATTTCTTTAAATTCAGAATTCTAGCCCCTATTGCAACTGTTCAGGAACACAAAATGTTAACTGCATAAATTGTTGGGTCAAAATTATCTGACAGATTTTGGTCTTTTGAAATTGGGTGTTATTTTCTGACTCTGTTCCTTTGACTTCCCCCTCTCCCACCATCATTTCCCCAAAGGGCTCTTGCCATGAGGTCACTGGTCAATCTCAGCCATGGTCTGCCTGGGTGGCAGCCCCTCCACACGTCTACCTGAGGCCCTTGTTAGGGCTTGATGGGGGTCCTCAGGGGAAGCCCACTGTCACTCCCCATTCCAAGATCTTTGAGTTTTCTTATTTCTCCAGATTAGCCAGTCTGGTACCAAATGAACCAAACTAGAATTGCTTTTCAAGGCCATGATAAGAGTGATTTTTTTCCTTAAAAATATATATTAGCCCCTCTGCATCCTCACCAGCACATAGGATGGTCAGCCTTTTTAACTGTGGACATTTTAATAAGCGTGTAGTGATAACTCATTGTGGCTTTAATTTCTACTTCTACGTTGACTAATGATGTCGAGCATCTTTTCACATGCTTATTTGCCACCCATATATCTTCTTCGGTGAACTAATTTCTACTTATCCAAGAGATGAAAACATGTGTCTTACATGTGTTTTCAGAAGCCTTGTTGTCATAGCCAGAACAGGAGACAACCCAATCAAAAAGTGAAGGTATGAGCAAATGGGGCACATCCATGTGATGGACTACTCAGCAATAAAAATGCACAAACCATTGGTAAGTGCAACAACCTGGAGAAATCTCAAAATAATTTCACTGAGTGAAAGAAGACAGGCAAAAAAAAGAGTGTAATTCCATTTATATGTTTCCATTGTGTAATTCCGTTTATATAAGAAAACTTAATCTAGGGTAAGAGAAAGTTGCCTGGCGGGGTGGGGAGGGCTCATGGGAGGGGTGGAGGAGGGGGCAGAAGGCTCAGGAAGCTTCAGGGAGATGGCTACATGCTGTGCTCACTCGATCGCTGTGATGCGTGTGTGCACGTGTTAAAACTTACCAAAGTGTACGCTTTCAAAGTGTGCGGTGTGTCATATGTCGACCACACCTCAACAACGCTGATAAAAACTACAGCCATCTCATCAGACCATTATGTTGTACACTGAACGTATGTTATACGTCATTCATACCTCAAAACCAAAACAGAAACAACTAGCTCTTGAAATTAAACTTAGCAAGGGTGCAAAAGAAGCAGAGTTACCCCATGTCCTTTTTCAAAACATGAAACATTTCTCCTTCCGTTTCACGTTACGTTTCTCTCTAAACATGCTGCCTCTTATTCCTGTTGTTCAATAATTCCAGGCCCTGGGTTAACACTGCAGCTTGCCGCCGACGCGCTCGCTCTTCATGAGCAGAGAGCCTGCCCCTGTCATGGGCACAGTGGAAAGTCCATCGACGACTGTGTGGGTTCAAACCCAGCAGGGAAAGGCACTTCTGTCATTCTCCCTCTTCTCTTCTCCCATGTCTCTGTGGGCACTGCCCAGGGGCAGGATTCTATAAGATAGACAGCAGGGAAAGCTCCTCAGCATCTCTGGCCTCCCCTTACAGAGACCCTCTTGGGGGAATTCAAGGAGCTGGGGTGGGCAAATGTCTGGTAGACGCAGACCCAGTCGTGTGGCTGCAGAGGATGGACGAAGAGGCAGGGGGCACTAAAGAAGATCTACCCAACTGCCAGAAGGACCACTGTCTTGCCCTCTAGGAAGATGGTGCCGTAAACAGCCAAAAAGTGTCTCCATAGCCTCCACCCCTGCACAGCCACACCATAGCAGAGCTCAAAAGCAGCAAAATGGGAATCTTCCCCAAAGAGATGCGTGGACACAGCAGAGGGGAAGCACAAGGTGGGCAGGGCTCCATGGACAGGGACAAGGGGCTGTGGCCAGCAGCTCCAACTAGGTACTCAGGTCCCAGCCCAGGCAGTGGAGACACCATCCAGAGCCTGCAGGAGGTGGGGTGCCTGGCCAGTCAGATCCACCCTCTTCTCTAGTCTCTGCTTCTGTACAAATGCCTGTCATCTGAGATCACCTTCCCGCCACCTTGATGGGGCGGGGCTGGACATGGTCACTAGCCCAGGGTTTCACAGTTTCCAAAGGTAAAATTAGGTTTTGACACTGTCGTATTAACAGACTAGATTCAGTCAGCTACACGCACAGCAGACACCATTCAATGCACAATTACTTTTGCTACATAGTTTTTAATTTCTTCTGAATAACATAAATTACCTTAATGACTATACCATAGACTAAATGTCTGTGTCCCCTCAAAATTTGCCTGTTGAAATCCTAACCCCTGCAGTGAGGGTATCAGGAGGTGGGGCCTTTGGGAGGTGATTAGGTTATGAGGCTGGTGTCTTCGTGAATGAGATTAGCGCCCTTATAAGAGAGATTCCAGAGAGCTCCCTTGTCCCTTCCACCTTGTGAGGACACAGGGAAAAGATGGATGTCTGTGAGCCAGGAAGCGGGCTCTCACCAGACACCCAGTCTTTGAGCACCTTAATCTTGAACTTCTAGCCTACAGAACTGTGAGAACTAAGTGTCTGCTGTTTACAAGTCTGTGGGACTTTGTTACAGCAGCTCAAGCTGACTAAGACAGACCCTTAATCCATGATCCCACTGATTAAGTATCAAAATGACTTTTCATCATTTGTGGTCAGTCTATACAGAAAATGAGTAAATCCAATATTTGCAAAAGAGAACAGGTGGCAAGTTTAAGCAATAATGCATTAATGTATTTGCACAAAAGAAGAAGTTTTCTAGATATTACTTTCTCAGATGTGGAATTCCTTAGGTTTTTGAAAGATGTCAGCGGTTCAGGAAGTGGTTTTTCATCCATTCTGCATGAAATTTACCTGAAAGCTGATAGCTAAACTTAGTGGTCTAAGGAGCTTTCGGTTGATATCTGATGATGACTTTCATCCCCGATGGACCATTGGGCTAACTTTCTGTCAGTGTTTCTCAAGCACCAGCCAGTCTGCTATTAAACTTTCAACTTTAGAAAAGGAAAGTGATTTTTGCTACTTGCAAGCAAAGAATGAATAAACGTACACCCACATTCAAAGAGGTTTAAGATGCGCAAATGTATCCTTGGCGTACAACAATGGAAACCCATACCCGTCATTGCCCTTCTCAGGATCGCAGTTGTTCACCTGCACAGTAAGTGCACACATGTGACTTATTAACAAAATGCAATTGTTTGTGATTCTGAGGCTCCTGGGTTCAAACTAGCCTGTGTCTTTGTTCTTCTGTTTTATACTACATGGGAGAATTTGGAATTTTTTTTTCCCAGTCTGACTAGTGTTTTCTGTGCTCTTTTTGGATTCTAATGGAGGAAACTTTCCAGTCTATTTTGCTCTCCTTCCAACGTGGCAAATATCAATTTAGCTAATGAGGCACAGGTGTAATTGTAGGCATTCCTTCAAGAATTCTTCAGCTATGAATCTGCCTCAAATTATGCAGCATGTTTCTGTAATTGTAGTTTGTTGGGAAAATTCACAGCTCCAATGGCCCTCATGCTCACACTTCCACCTGTGCATACGGCGTGTGGACCTCATGTTAGTACATCGTGATGCAGTAAATAAAAACAAGCCCAACCGTTGGCTGAAGAGACTTACGAGTGTATTCCTACATTGCCCTGTGTTGTTACGTTTCATTTAGATGCATTTTTACATTTGCAAAGAGCATTACTTTTAGAAGAGATGGCACGATTGGTCAATTTCTTTCCACCCCATCCATCACTTTGGTGAAAAGCTGCCATCTTCATGCTGAATGTTGATGATTTGGTGTTGGTTAAATTCCAAACTATCATTTTCAAGTAATTTCCTCATGAACCAAACACCTGAACTACATCCCCCCCCCCCGCCCCCATAGCTTGTAGGGGAAGAATACCAGACGGGTCAGATTATTCGGTTACCCACTGAGATTTGAACAGAACAACAAAGTGGTAGGATTGAACCTGTTTTACTGATTCTAGCACAACACTTATTAACACTACTTAACATTTAATTTCAAAGAACATGGTGACCCTAGGTCATCTAGGACGTGTAGAAGAGATATGTAGAGTTGGTCAAGCTAGACTGCCAGTCGTCTGGAAATATAATAGCTTAGGTCAAGAGTTTTAATTCTTCCAAAGCATCACATAATTTCACAAATGCATTGTCCTCCTTGTCTGTGGTCAGTCTTGTTTATTCAACATAAGGAGAGGAATAAAAGGTTTCTCTCAACCAGTGAAAATGCTACGTTGCTAAATTGTTATATGTTATTTTATTTTCAAAAATTGTATTTATAAAAGTTAAATTTGTGCTGTCAGTCATACTTGAAAGAAAAAGTCAAAATTGAAACAATTTTAAATTATCATAAACTAGCTGTATTAACTTGAAAACATTATTAAATAATATTGCAATAAAATTAGCACCAAGTTCTTAGAGTCTTTTGACAAAGGACCAAAGGCTTTCCTTTGCAAACAATCACCTTTAAATGAATATACTGTGTCAACGGCAGCTACAGGGCAGCCCCAGTTGTTCCTCCTCCACTGAAGAAGTGCACAGACCACCTCAAAATCCAACTGCCGTGAGCATAGGTGAGGATGGATCACAGAGAGAGGAAGAACCTTCATTACGCCCAGTGAGTCGGCCAAGGGCGTGTCAGTCAGAGCTTTCGCTCTTCTCCAATTCTGTTTGTTTTTTTTCCTAAAGATTGGCACCTGAGCTAACAAATGTTGCCAATCTATTTTTTTTTTCTTTCTGCTTTTTCTCCCCAAGTCCCCCCAGTACATAGTTGTATATTTTAGTTGTGGGTCCTTCTAGCTGTGGCATGTGGGACGCCACCTCAACATGGCCTGATGAGCGGTGCCATGTCCATACCCAGGACCTGAACCAGCGAAACCTTGGGCCACTGCAGCGGAGCACACAAACTTAACCACTAGGCCACAGGGCAGGCCCCAATTCTGATTTAATTGTAAAGTAAAATCCTTCTTTCAGTTGCTGTTTTAGCAGAGGGATGTAGTTGGTAACTTTATGAGGCTTCCAGGTCTTTGTTTGAATGCCACATAGTATTAAGAAGTTGTCCAAAACTGCTGATGCAATCATTTATTAACTTCATTGCAGCAAGAGCATGCAAATGAAATTTTAAAATGTTATTATCTTAATGTAGTAAATAATATACCAGGGGGCTGGCCCTGTGGTGTAGTATTTAAGTTCGCGCATTCCACTTTGGTGGCCCAAGGTTTGTGAGTTCAGATCCAGGGCATGGACCTACACACTGCTCATCAAACCATGTGCCATCCCATGCAAAATAGAGGAAGATTGGCACAGTTGTTAGTTCAGGGACAATCTTCCTCGCCAAAAATAAATAAATAAATAAATAAATAAATAAAATATCCATAATATAATTACACATGAAAGATAAGAAAATTTTTTATGAAGCAAGCTTATAAGTATCTGTATAATTTGGAAAACATTGCTTAAAGTTTCCAGAACTTTTGTCTCTTTTCGGTACTCACCATTCCTTCCTGCAGTGCTCCTGTTTCCAGCTGGGATCATTATGTCTCCCAAATATTTCTTATAGCCCACTTCTGCTAGTAACAAGTTCTCTCAGCTTTTGTTTCTCTAAAAACATCTTTTCTTTCACTTTCACATTTGAAAGATAGTTTTTCTAGTCTGGTTTTCTTCTTTGCTTCAGCACTTTCCAGTTGTCATCTGCAGCCATTACAGGATTGCTGGTACTGGATTAGCCCTCCCTGTAATGAAGAGTGAAACTCGATAGTTTTGGTTTTCAGGGTTAGACAACATGCGTGAGAGAAGGAGAAAATTCCAAAGTGAGCCCCATGAATGCTATGACCCTCTGCAAGCTGCATGCCCAGGGCAGCATAGTGATTCACTGAGTTGAGAAGTAAGGGGCCAGAATTCGGGGTGGTGAAGGGCTGGAATCTTCAGGCAAGGGCCACAGAGGGGAGACAGCTGTGAAGGGAGGAGCCCAGAAGACTACACGGGGGTCCCCATGAGTCCTTATCCTCAAGAGGCAACTTGAGGCTGGACGCAGATGCTGCCCTGTGGTGGAGAGAAGAGCAGATTCTGGAGTCGAGCAGGTCTAGGGGTGTTGAAGCTCTTGTCCAACCAGAATTGGGGGACCTCATTAATACCTTGTTACAGTCAAGCATCCATCTGGGAAAGGCTGGGCCTTGAAAGTGAGGATCATGTCTTAAAGAAAAGCCTATTTAATTCTACCCTAAATAACTAGAATAAAAGAACATTCTGAGAAGAACCACAAAAGATTCCGAGTTTGGAGGTTGAAAGCTGAGGAACCAGGGGTTTGGGCATCCTTGGGCTTTCTATAGGTCTATCCTAACAAATTGTAAAACCAAACCTACAGACGTTCATAGTATTCAGTCAGTAGTTGACCTGGGTACTTAAACAAAACAACACTCTTCAGAGGAATACAAAGGAATGTGGAGTCCCTATAATATATACCATTTAATGCCCAACACGCAGGCAAAACTTATTAGATATAAAGAGAACCAAGGAAATGAGGCCCTTACGCAAGGAAAAAAATCTGTCAATTAAAATTGACGCCGAGATTGCTCACACTCTAGATTTCTATGTCACTGCATCTCATTGCATTCTGGTTTTGGTTTTATATTGAAAAATCAGCCATAGGTATTATTGCTCCCCACAGATAATGGAGTCTTTGATTTGCTTTGAAGATTTTTTCTTTGTCTTTGGTTTTTAGATATTTGCCTTAGATATTGCTATATATGGTTTTATTTTATCTATCCTGCTTGTGATTCACTGAATTTCTTGAATATGTGGGTTAGTGTCTTTAATCAGTTTTTTAAATTCTTGGCCATTGTCCTTCTAAGGACATTCTAATATTATTCTCTCTCCTTCTGGGACTCCAACTACACATATGTTAGGCTGATTTACCATGTCCTACATGTATCTTGAGTTCTTTCCTGTTTTTTTAGTCCT
Source organism: Equus asinus (assembly GCF_041296235.1). Classification (NCBI taxonomy): domain Eukaryota; kingdom Metazoa; phylum Chordata; class Mammalia; order Perissodactyla; family Equidae; genus Equus; species Equus asinus. Next base: position 1,864,330 of record NC_091796.1, on the reverse strand, counting down.
TTTCTAAAAAATGTCTGTGCTTCAGTTTGCAAATTTTCCATTGACCTGTCTTCAAATGCCTTAATCATGTTTTCTGCTATCTCATCTCTAAGACATTCAGCCAAAGAATACTTATTTTCTGATACTATGTATTTTTCTTTCTAGAATATCTGTTAATTCTTCTTTCAAATCCATTTTTCTGGATTTCCATTAAAATTCTCCATCTTTTCATTTATTATGTCTATCATTTTTCAATTTCATTAGCATAGTTATTTTAAAGTCCTTTTCTACTGACATCTATTGTCTGTCTTTGTTTCTTTTTGGAGGTTACCAGTCACATTTTCCTGAATTATACTTAGGTCATTACTCGTATTGTATGTTGAATCTTGTGTATGAAATAACTACAGAAGTTTCAGATGGCATTATTCCCCCAGGGAAGGTTTGCCCTTTCCTCTGTCACATGGCTATGGTGAAGGACTATTCACTTAAGTCCAGCAAGAAATTGGCCAAGGTTGGGAATGGATTGCAATTTCAGGAAACTCAGTCCACCTGTTGTTCATCCTTGTTCTCCAAACAAGGCTGTTCCAGGTTTTGATAGAGAACCTGGGAATCCTCTGCATCCTTAGCCTTTAAATACAGACAAATATAAACATACAACGAGCAAATGAAAAGAATATCCAAATATTTTTGGCCAACTGTAATGTGGCAATGTAGGTGAAATTCTACAAAGAGTATTAACTTACTAAATTAGTTGAACAAAGGTATTTAAATCACACAGTATGACATATTAATTTAGAAATATCACTGAATTCCACTCTCATTTGTTACAAAATAGATTTGTTCGTTGCCTTTACAAGAATCTTACATAGCAGTTTCTTAATCCATACCAAAATAACTCTTTGATTTATATAAAGTATTTTTCCAGAACAAATCACTTATATTTTATATCTAATTTATTTTAAATACAACACTTTCAAAATCTTTGTATTGTTTTCTCACTGGAAATTTTAACCAAAGCCTTAAATGTTATTTGATAGCTTTAAAAAAATGTATAGATGTATATATGTGATTTCCACAATGAAGACTATATCATATTTTTTCACTGTGCCCTGGACAGAGCTTTCCTATCCAATGCTTGTTATTGGAAGGCCATTTCCAAAGAAATAGTGCATTTAATACAGAAGAGAAGTAGGTGAGAACTAAGCCCCTCAAAGAATTAGGTAACAGGATGGAAGCCTGCAGGGTGAAGATTCTTTAGTGAAAAAAATAGTTATAATGACTTGATATTATTGAATATTTAAAAGAATTATTAATAGATTTTTGACTCAGTTGAAAAATGATTAGCAAATTTTCAAAAACGAAATAAATGAACAGCTGAAGTAATTATTAGCTGGAGGAAAATAAAAATGAAATGAGAACAGAAACATCATTCTAGTACGCTTAATTGCTCAGCAGCACAACCATATCTGGCATTCCTGGAGTAAAGCCAACGAAGGCTTTCAGAAGGATGCTGAATTCCACCTTCCAATACTGTATTTAGGATCTTTTGTGATTTGGGTTAAAATGGTTTTTGTGCAAGTGTGAATATATGCAATCATTGTCAGCTTTGGTATTTAGGCTGTATTCACTTAATAAAAATCATTTGGTAGTTTTCCTTTATTTTACTCTTGGGAAAATTTCATATAGAATATATTTATATGTTCTTTGAGACGGGGGAAAACTGGAAACTGAGCCTCATAATTTTTTAAGGGAAACTTTAAAAAAATCTTAAATTTATGTATAGTTTTGATTTACAGAAAGCTGGAAACATAGTGATCTATGATCCATTTTGAGTTAATTTGGGGGTAAAGCGTAAGTCTATGTGTAGGTTCAGCCTGTGGTTGTGGAGGTCCAGTTGTTCCAGCACCATCCGCTGAAAAGACTATCCTAACTCTGTTAAATTGCCTTTGCTCCTTTGTAGAAAACCAGTTTCCTATATTTGTGTAGGTCTGTTTCTGGGTCCTTTATTTTCTTCTTTGATTTATGACTCTGTTCTTTCAGTGGTACCACACTGTCTTGATTAGCGTAGCTTCATTGTAAGTCTCGAAGCTGGGTAATGTCAGTCCTCCAACTTTGTTTTTTTTATTTAGTATTATGTTGGCTATTCCAGAATTTTTGCATTTTTGTTAATTTTAGCATCAGTTTGTCATTATCGACACTATAGCTTATTGGGATTTTGTTTTGGATCACATTGAATCTATAGGTCAAGTTGGAGATAATTGACATATTTACTTTGTTAAATCTTCCAACCAAGGAACACAGAATATCCTCCCATTTACTTGTCTTTGTTGATTTATAATTCAATGTTTTGTAGTTTTTCTCATAAAGATTCCGTATATAAGTATTTTTCTCTCCCTTTTTCTTTTGATCCTACTGTAAATAGTATTGTGTTTCTGTAATTCCCAGGGGATAAGAAGAGGGGACTATGGAGAGCTGTTGTTCAATGGGTGTAAAGTTACGGTTACGTAAGAGCAGTAAGTTCTGCCGTACAACATAGTGCCTATAATTAACAATAAGATACTGGCTTCTGTCAAGAGGCTAGATCTCATGTTAAGTGTGCTTATCACAAAAAAAGGAAGGAAGGAAGGGAAGCAATTAACTTTGTGAGCCTGACATTTTGCGATGCTCTCTTATCGGCTCTAGCAGTTGGGTGTTTTTGTTTTTGTAGATTCTTTGAGATTTTCTACATAAACAATTACTTCACCTGTGAATAAAAGCAGTTTCATTTCTTCCTTTCCAATCTGTGCACATTTTATATCTTTTTTCTTGTCTAAGTGCAGTAGGTAGGACTTCCACCACTCACAGATGTGGTGGGAGCGGACATCCTCCCCTTTTCCCCATCCAGGCTCTTACCATATAGGATGATGTGAGATGTAGGATTTTTTTGTATATGTATTTTATTATTCTTGGAGAGTTCCTAGCTTTTTGAGATCTTTTATCATGAATAATTGTTAAGCATTTTGTCAAATGCTTTTTCTCCATCAATTGATGCAATCACACGGTTTTTTCTTCTTTTTATCTGTTCATGTGTTTGATTACATTCATTGATTTTTGAATAATGAACTGCTTTGCATACCTGGGATGGTGTATAATTCTTTCTATATACTGTTGAGTTCTACTTGATAATATTTTGCTGTGAATTTTTACATCTATATTCCTTACAGGTATTAATCTGCAGTTTTTTAATGTGTTTACCTGGTTTTGGCATCTGGGGGCTTTGTAGAATGAGGAGGGAGGTGTTTCCTCTGCTTCTCCTTTCTGGGAGATATTTTGAGGAACAGGTATCATTCTTCCTTAAATATTTGGTAGAATTAGCCAGTGAAACCATCATGGCTTGATATTCTTTTGAAATAATTTTTGATTCAATTTCATGATAAATATAAGACTATTTGGGTTATCTGTGTCTCCCAGTGTGACTTTTGTTAGTTGGTAGTATTTTTTCTTTAAACAACTGGTTGATTTTTATCTACATTATCAAATGTTGGGACATAAAGTTTTTCATACCATCCTTGGTTATCCTTTTAATGTCCGTGTGATCGCCTGTGGTGGCCCCTGTTTTCTGAAATGGGTGATTTGCATCTCCTTTCTCGCTCCCACTCTCTCTTTCTTTCTAGGTCAGCCTGGCTAGAACTTTATCCAGTTTACAGGTTTTGTCAAGAACTTCTGTCTTTTTTTTTTTTCTTAATTTTCTCCTCTGTATTCTTGTCTTTAATTTTATTGTTATCTATTCTAATTCTTATTATTTCTTTGCCTTTATTTGGCTTTGGTATCATTGGTCCTTTTTGTCTAGTTTCCTAAAAGTGGAAGCTTGTATTACCAATTTTAGATCTTGATTCTTTTCTTACATATTCATTTAATGCTGCACATGGATATACACTATTAACTAATCTAATTCTGCTTTTACATAACACTATACCCTCCCACTCTTCTTATGCATTGATTGCCATCACCAAGTACATTGTTACCATTATTACTTTAAACAAACAATTAGCTTTTAGATCAATTAAGAATAACAAAAATAAAATATTTTATTTTACCCCTATTTATGACTTCTCCAACACTCTTTATGTAGATCCAAGTTTCTGACCTGTATAATTTTGCTTTTGCTTAAAGAACTTCTTTAATATTTCTTACAAGGAAGTTTTGTTCATGATGAATTACCCACGTTTATGTTTGTATGACAAATTCTTTATTTTTCCTTCATCTTTGAAGAATTATTTTTGCTGGATATAGAACTCTAGGTTGGTAGTACTTTAAACATTTTTTATCACTTTAAATATCTCACTCCATTTCCTTCTTCCTTGCATAGTTTCTGATAAGTAGGAGATTGTAATTCTCATCTATGTCTCTATACAGGTGATTTTTTTTAATACTCTAGATTTTTTTCAATACTCTTTGTCTTCTGGTTTCTGTAGTTTTAATATGATATGTATTTATCCTGATTGGTCTCTTCCAGGCTACTTGGATCTGTGGTTTTGTGTCTGTCATTAATTTTGCAAAATTCTAGGCCATTGTTACTTCAAACATTTCTCTACTTTGTTCTCTCTTCTCCTTCTAGCATTCCAATAATGTGTATTTTACACTTTTAGATATTGTCCTAAAATATCCAAGTATTCTATTCTGTTTTCTTTTTTCTTTCTATTTGCATTTCTATTGGGGGAGTTTCTACCTACCTATATTCACACTCACTGTTTCTTTTCCCAGGTGTGTACGTCTACTGAAAGCCTGTCCAAAAATTACTTTTTCCTCTTACAGTATTATTTTGACTTCTAGCATTTCCTTCTGATTCTTTCTTAGATTCTTAAAAATATTCATTTTTGAGATATTATTTTGTAGAGTTCACATACACCCTAATATGATTTTGAATTATGTGAATATTTGTAGACAACCTATTTTCACTCACTGTTGGCATTTTTTTGTCTTTTCATATTTTTCCAAACATTTTTCATTTTTTCTGATTTCTCACAATCAAGGTGCACTAATTGCTATATGATTAAATCCCAATTGTTCTATGACTTTATGTTTGATATGTTTGAATTCAACAATAGCCTATGTTATAGTTTGAGAATATTTGTTGCTAAATTCTTGATATAGTCTTTTCTAAATGGTTTCATGGTATATTTTAACTGGATAAGTTCCAATGGTACTATTTTCAAAACTGGTTAGTTTATTTGTTATGGGAGACAGTATAGAGAGTCTAAGAACACCTGACTGTGGCCAGATGGGCCTGGGTTTGACTCCAGGCTCCTCCATTAACTGGCTAATTGTCTCTTGGGAATACTCCATGGCCCTTTTCTTCAGGATCCTAATCTTGACACAATGATTAAAACAGTACCTACATCTTAGATCATTAAGAGGAAGATGTGAGCTAAGGAAAAGGAAGTGCTCAGATTAGTGACTGGCACATAGGAAGTACTTTATATACATCAGTTTTTATTATCACTATTTAATACATTTTCTGAACCCTGTAAATTTGATTAGATTGCTTATATTTGTTGATACACTTGGAATGGTCCCTACTTGCTTCTTAATTCCAAATAGTGACCAGTTATTGTAGACATGACAGCATTTCTCAAAACCTCACAGTACATTTCTGTGAAATTTGACAGGTTTTTCGATGTCTCATTGTATCTTTCTGTGGCTTATCAAAAAGATCTTCATATTCATGAAAGTTCCAGAAATAGTGGCACTACCTGTCTGAAAATCCCCTAAAATAAATGGGCTCGATTTTCAAGACAATCTTTGGGATAGCCACTGATATTAATGGTATTTAATCATGAAGACCCCAAATAGTATAACTCTTACCACTGAGGTCCACACTAATAGCATTAGTGTAAGAATGACCTTTTGTATTCTAGTAGAAATGACAATGAAAGGCGTCAACTATAACTTGGACACGTAAAACCATAGAAAGTGTGATGAGCCTTTTCCGATTTTATTGAGTTGCTTTAGTCTTGGATATTAAAAGGTATGTAAATATGGAATATAGTTGTTAATAAAACTAAATATGAGATAAATTATTGGTAATTTAAACACCTTCTTAATAATATGCCATAAACTTAAAAGTTTCTGATTATTGTAGTTTGTCTGAATTTTTTAAGTAGATGAGAACAGAAACTGCCAGTTCTTTCCCCAGCATCCCCAGCACCTGGCAGTACCTTGTGACTAGCAGATTCTTCACAAATACATTTTCAAATGAATTGAACAAGATTCACTTTCAATGTTAATCTGATTGTCGTGAAGTCTACATTTTATGCTTCAATTTAAGATCATTTTACCGTAATTACTGTCTATAGACTCAAAATCAGAGCAGCAGAAATATTAGCCCTGACTCAACTTTGGATAAAGATAAGGTTTTAAAGGAAAAACATATTTGGACAACTTCACTGTTTGGCCCTAAAACATTATAGTATGTCATTTCTAGACGTGCCCTACCCCCTCACCTCAGTTAGGGGCTGGCCCTCTCTGTCCCACATGTGATTCTGGGCCTGTGCTGGTCCACGTGGCCATTCTGTTCTGAGCACCGTCCTGCAGTCACTTTCACTGCCAGCCCCTCCTTGTCTAGGCCTTTTCTATTCCCTCCAGGCAGCAGAGCACAAAAGGGAACTTTTATCGGAAAATTCTGGGGCCAAAGCTACCACCTTCATCTGACTACTCAGTGAGATTTATGGGCAACCAAACTGCTGCATAGTCAGGGATGAAAAGAAGAATAAAGCATGATTCCTGGCTTGAGATGGACACACGGGGATGGAGGTGGGTGAGGGGCGATTGACCCAGCTCAGGTGAGGGGCAGAGGATGCGTTCTAGAGTGGAGGGCCCAGTGCGTCCTTGTCTGTCTTCTCTGAAGGCCCATCTGCCTTACTGAGTCCTTTATTATAAGTTGTCAGTGTCTGTCCATCAAAGAACAATGATTTTCTGTGAAGAAGGGACCTCTTGGGGACGGCTTTCCATCACTGTCTTCCTGCACCAGGGGCCTCAGCTGGGGAGCACAGCCACAAGTCTTGCTCATGGTGTCCGGCTCATGACCACTGTCCAGGGCTCTGTCAGTGTCCTGTCCTTGCTTCTCTGCTCTGCTCTGACATGACCCAGAGCACCTGCCTCAGACGTGGGGTGAAGACTTCACAAGCATCACTCAGTGCCTGGAGAATACTCTGGAATGGCAGCCCAGGAGTGGGCAGTGGTGACTGCCAAGGCCACGCTTCTCTGCCCCTCCTGGGACCTGGGTCACAAAAAGTCAGAGTGGGAGATACGCCCCATCTCGTCACCCACAGCTACACCCTGTGAGGACAGGAGCTCTGAGTCAGTCTTGGCCTGGGATTCCCCTCAAACCTGTGCCCCCAGATCCTGCTCCCACACTCTCCAGTCTCTTACTGTCCTGTGATGCTACCCCCACAGGCTGGGAGGGCCAACTGGAAGACTGTGGCAATGGTCTTGAGGACCATGGGAAGAGGCGCAGGCCTGGCCAGAGCGCCACGGGGCTCGGACACTGTAACTGAAAGTGAAGAACAGCCACCTGTAGCACTGTAAAAAGAAGCATTGTACCCCACGACGTGTTTCAATCAAACGGCCTGCATCTTTTCTTATTTTTCAAAAATCTGGTGGTATTGGGACAACCTTCGGCTTCTCTTTGGGCCTTATCAGCATACCCTCCTCTGCCTGGCCATCCCTCTGCAGTCCCATGGACACCACCCCGAGGTTGGCCTGAACTCGACCAAGCCTGGGTAACAGTAACACCTTTAGAAAAGAATATAACTTCTGACTATACTATTTATTTCCTTTTCATGTGTCAATAAAGAGTAATTACATTTCATTTCTTTTTAGGGTTATGATTGGCTTGAAGCAAAAGCTCACTTGCTGGTACCAAAAATGATAGAGTAGGCCAAAAAATAAAACAATTAAAGTTGACATTTCCTTAAAACGAAGTTACCTATGCCATTTATTTTATAACCATATCAATAACTTTGCTCTGAAAATTATTCATGGGAGAGTTCCAGAACATCCTTGAACTGTAAGATGCATTGAGGCTCTTTGATCTTAGAGGCGATGCCAAGCTTGAGGAGGTCTGGCCTTCCAGTGAGCTCCCATCACAGTCTCAAACCTGAGCTGCCTCCAGCAACCACGGACACATCAAGGGACCAAGAAGCAGATTTCCACTCTCAAAGGTTCTAAAGAGTTCCAGAAGAACTCTCTTTGTTGACTTTGAATTTCCAGTTGGTGGTTTTGTTCTCTTTAAAGAACACCATCATGGATGACAAGAGGTGAGAGTGTAGGTGAATTTGTTCAATCTTTAAATTGTAGAATAAAATTCATTTTCTGATTTAATATCTTCCTCTCTATAACCTAAACTATTTATGCTCATGAAAGAAGAACAAATTCCCAGAACTGATGGAATATTGGTTATTTTTGTTTGAATTATTTTAATTATTTATATTTTTGTGGTAGTCTATTTTTTCACCATTTCTCTTTATCCACACAACCCAAAGTATATATCATCTGTTTCTCACAAATTTTTTTATTTGTTTTTTACACATATGGGTTTATTGTGTTCACAGTAATAAGCTGTTTCAAAAAACTGAAAACATTTTACTAATTACTGAAAGAGGGAAATAAATGCAGGACCAAGAAAATGTCATTTAAAATATTACATCTGTTTTCTATTTTTAAACCTTCATTACTTCCAATTCAGCCCCTCTAATCACAACTTACACTGCATATTAATTGTTGAACCAGATTTATCAGAAACTGTCTTTTATATAAAATCTTCCAAAAGATAATTCCAGAGCAGGCTTTTAAAACAGATGATCACCATGCTTTCTGTGCAAACAGATGCACTGGAATGACACATATATTGTTCATACTAAATGCTTGCTTTCTAGTCCATGGAATTCTCCCTTATCCCTTAAAAGTCTGTTTATAGTACATTTTTCTGGACTAATGAAATGAGATATACTTCTGCAGGCATAAGACAATATTTGCACTTGTAATGATATTAGTCCAACAGACTTGACTCAATATTTGAGGATAAGAGTGAAGTTTCAAGCCCTAAAGAAATGGTATTTTTATGGCTATTTGCCTTTTTGAAATTATTCATGTGTGGTTTAGAAGGGAAATCGTACATAAATCCACACTGAGAAAGGAGGTGGTAGAAATTAGCATCTATTAGAAGAGAATCAATGTGCAGAGCTAGAGAAGTAAGAGTACAGAATAGAGGAGACTGGTGTTTAACATCATTGGGTCAAGATGCCTTGTAAGAACCTAATAAAACTCTTTGAAGCCTCAAACCTTGGAAACTGCATTTTTGATCAAATATGAAAAATTTTGTATACAATTTCAGAAAGTTCACAGACTCTCTGAAACTCATCTGTTGATGTCATAAACCCTTATTAAGCATATAAATATATAAAACTATCTTTATACAGGGACATAAAAATTCTTTACATATTATAACTGAGAGTGATTGCATCTGCTGGAATATTTTCAGTGGAAATTCTGAAATAATCTGGTTCTGAAAGAAATTAATCTTCAGACTCTTTTCTGAACTTTATCACCATTCATTCTCAGCATCTTCATGCTTCCTCTGTCTTCTCATAAAAGATACAGCATAGGAAATTCCCCACCTGCCCCGGACAGAATAACAGGGACCAGATTTACCCTACCACCTTAAAGAAGGGAAATACTGATCAGAATATACAAAACAGCTGTTTGCAGACTTTCAAAATATCTGAAGTGACAGACAGTCCGGGGCAGTGATGCTTGAGCAAAGGAGACGTAGATGAGGTGAGCCCTACCTTTGCTTGCCCTGGCTTATTGCTAAAGAGAGTCTCCACACAACATGCAGGCAGGGGGACCCAAATGGGGCCTGTGGCCTCCGACTTGAAGAGACAAAGCTCATATATATAGGATGGCCAAAGCAGCTAGAATTCAAAGAGCAGAGTCACGGACAGTGGGGAGTTTCGCAGAGAGATCCCCAGAACTGGGAGTGTACCACTCGCCTCAGCTGAGTGCTGCAGAGCATGCCTGAAGGAAAATACACAGAACTGAAAACAGGCTACCAGGGGAGCAGGTGGAACAATGACTGAAGCACACACAGGGTTGGAAGAGTTTGCTGTCCACCAGCTAGAGCAGAGAAACCCAGCCATGAAATGGTATCAAGCTCAATATTCAAAAGTGCATTGCTTCAGTGATGGCACCATATTAGCTCTCCAGGAATGGCTGTAGGTATGGCCAGGGGTACCCAATACCATCCTGCTCTGATGTCTATGTCTTTACAATGAGTCTTAATGCCGGGTAGTTTCAGTTGCCCTACTTTCTTCTTAGATACTTTTCATTTTCATATTTATTTTAGAATCAGTTTCTCAATTTTGAAAATGAAATATGCTTGCTGGGCTTTTATTTTAAGTATGCTTTTTGGTGAGGAAGATTGGCCCTGCGCTAAGATCTGTTGCCAATCTTCCTCTATTTGTTTTCTCCCCCAAATCCCGGCACATAGTTATACATACTGGTTGTGGGTCATTCCGGCTCCTCTTTGTGGGACACCACCACAGCATGGCTTGATGAGTGGTGTGTAGGTCCACGCCCAGAATCCGAACCAGTGAACCCCAGGCCACCAAAGTGGAGTGCGCAAACTTAACCACTAGGCCATGGGGCCGGCCCTGGCTTGCCAGACTTTTGATTGGAATTGCACTGAATCTACCACGACGTATTGCTGGGGCTGTCTTTATTGTCTAATCTGACAAGCTCTGCCATTAATTAAAATTTTAAGGCCATTCACATTTAATGTAATTATTGGTTTGGTTCGTTTGTCTATCATCCTGCAATTTATTTTATATTTGTCCCATCTTTTCTTTGTTCCCTTTTTCTTATTTTTTCTTGCTTTCTTTTCATTTATTGTGCATATTTTATAATTTCATATTATCTTTTAAGTGGATATTTAGGATGGTGAAACTACTCTGAATGATACTGTAATGACGGAAACAGGTCATACATTCACCAAAACCCACAGAAGATATAACACAAAGAGTAAACTCCGCTGTAGATGATGGACTTCAGTTAATAATAATATATCTGTTTTTATTCATCAATTATCACAAATATACAACAGCAATTAATGACGTGAATAATACAGAAAACTGTGGGGGAAGGAGGAGGCTTATGGGAATTTTCTGTACTTTTTGCTTAATTTTTCTGTGAATCTAAAACTTCTCTAAAAAATAAAGTCTATTATGTATTTTTAAAAGTTTGGCATTTTCATAATAAGTTTACCATTCACCTACCATATATCAGCCACTCCACTCTTAGGAGTTTACCTAGGGAGAGTAAAGCACACGTCTATGGAAAGAGTTGTGCATTAACTCTTATAGCAGCCACAGACTGGAAACATCAGCAGGCGAATGAATGAACAAATTATTATAAACCTGTATCATGGAATACAGCTCAGGTGTGACAAGGAATAATCTCTTTATAGATAGACCACTATAGATGAATCTCAAAATAGTTATACTAAGTGAAGGAATCCATATAATAAAGTCTATATACTCCATGATTCCATATATTTACAGCTGAGTCATGAACTTAAAATGAGTGAATTATATCGTATGTGAATTATATCTCAATAAAGTGGTCAGAAAAAAACTTTCCTGATGTAGTTTATCTTTCAAACGTGTCCCCTCTTGTGAGCCTCGCCCCTGTTTCAGCACGACTCGCGTCATCTGAAGACCCCGTGCAGGACTCACCCCTCTAGACGATCCTTCTCCAGCTCCTCAGCCACCTCCCTTCGCACACTTGCTCATTCTTTAAGGTCCAGGGGCAATGCCGTCTTCCGATGGAAGTCTCAAATAGGAATTAGTACTCCTAGCTCACCAGAAGCAAACATCCTGTGAATACTTTTCATTTTACTCGTTAGCATGTTATATTTATATGACAACACTTGGAGATGATTCCAGGTAGAACAACCAGTCATATGCAGTACAGACTAAGGAGCCGCTTACTTTCTACCTGAGCAGATCATTCCCTTTCTGCACGGCTTTGGGAGCAGTGATACTCATATCATCCCGGACCTGCAGATCGATGAACTGACGACTCTAGCAATTAAACGGGCCACACCTGTCCCTCCCCTCCACAGATGCTGGCTGTCACTGAACCAGGATGTGCACAGGGACCCTGTGCTCCCTGCAAGGGTGTTACTAGTACCACGCAGACCACCTTGCGTATAAAGATGCGTAAAAATTAACTTAACTGAATGTGAAATTTATGTTATGGATACTCTGCTTCTATGTGTTTTTTTAACAAATATTCTAAAATATTGACAGCAATAATGACAGCAGACACCTTTTCAGTGCTTTCTGCTTTTACTGTATTTTACGAACATTAACTAATTTATTAAATAATATATTAGCAACTTCTTTTAGCATTCCTGGCTATTACTCCCAGTTTACAAGATGAGAAAATTAAGCAGAGGAAGGAGTTTTAACCACACACTAGGAAGACCCGGTTTCTGAGGTTGCAGCTCTCTGCCTCAAGGGCCTGTGTCACAACTTTTCTATCCTGACTGGTCAACAGATCATTTCATATGAACTTCTTCCAAATCACTTTTGCCTCACTTCAGATCTAAGGACATATTGTAAGTTTAAAGAGAAGCTTAAATGTTAGACTTTATAGTTATTCATATTTTATGTTCATTTATTGTTCTCAATACACTATTATGGTCTGTAAAGATAATTTTAAAACCTGAGACTCTTGTTTGTCGCATTAGCCACCCCCCAACTGTGTGCCATGTGCAAATTTGAAGAGCTCATCTTTGTTGACTTCTAAATAAATTTTTGTGTATTTTTGATAAGTCAGGGCTGAGGATAGAGCTCAAATGGACAACCTCGGAGGCTTCCTTCTAAGTTAACCAAAAATCATTATCAATACACTGTGGGCATGATGATTTAACCAGAGGGACCCACATTTCATACAAGTAGCCAAGGAGATGAGAGCTGGTACAGGGCCCTGTGCAGCCAGGGAAGGCCCATCACACTCCCTTCTCCTTCACTTCATCTTCCATCTCTTCAAGTACAGATTTCATCGAACAATAAAAAGGAAAAGGAAATGAAACTTAATTCATTTATTGTTGAAAGGAAAAGAGCAGAGCAATTGAGTTAAAACAAGATAATCGAAACATTTGCTTTACTTAAGACGTGTAAACTACAGTTCATTCAGCTCTGCTTATTTAGGACAAAGATCATCCCATAGTTGCTTTGAAGTTTAAGAATAAGTTAGGAAACTATAAATGAAAATGCCTTTTGAAAATAAAATAATACTAACATACTAGTGTTCATCTTCTTGAGCTTTTCATGAAATTGTGTTGCTCTAGATTGAATATTTTTTATAGTTCTTAGGAGAATAGTTATTTCCCCCTTGGATCCCCTACGCTTGGGCCCATGCCAGCTCAAGAACACGTGCTTCTTGCCTTCAGGTCCTATTTTCATTATGACGGTGCCCAGTAAACTGTCCAGAGGCAGGATTCCCAGTGGTCCAGAGCCTGGGACCTGGGTGACAAGAGCCAAGAAGTGGAGAACATTCCCGCCATGGCTGCTGTAAGGACACACATGGAGTCAAGCCCAGCAGAGCATCTGCACAGCCGAGTTCACAATGACATCTGAGTGTGGGAGGCTGGGGGAAGCAGGGCAGGCAGGGCCCTCATGCATCAAACAGCTGCTGACCTCAATGTCCTAAAACATGTATGGTAAAATCACAGCTTGGGTGTTGTGTGAAAATGAAAAAGATCCAGTTTGCAAAATCAAGAAAAAATGGAGACAAAGAAATACTGAAAATTAGCAAAGAAGTGAAGTAAGGGATCTCCTAGAACTGAAGGGATTTCACAGCACATAAGCTTCCCAGGAAGAGGAATCGTGGATGATGGAGCAATGTTTTCCAAGTTCTGGGAAAAGAGGGAGCAGGAATTACACACCAGGCCACGAAGCTGTTCAGGCACAGATATGCAATTCCCTAAGGAAGAGCAGGAACAGAGAGCAGGCTGGAGGGGAGGTGGAAATGGGACAGTCAATCCAGTAATAAACATGGAGTTCAACAGTTAAAATAATTGTTACTATAAACACCTGTCAGAAGGACTGAGATTAACACTGAGTCAATTTACCTAGAGAACCGATACTAAGGGACTCAGGGAACCAACAATTACAGAAGCAAATATGAATGCAACCTGCATAACTAAACATAACATAATGTACTGTAATATAATACAATAGGTTGCATAATGTGATACAACATAACCACCTAAGGTTAGGAGCAGAGAGAAAGTCAAATGACATGTTTCAGAAGAATGCTTGCATCTTTACCTTTCATAGTGGGGCAATCAATGTTCTGTTTTACTTTTTCAGTGTGTTTTATAGTTTGTTTCATTACTTTTCTGAAATCCTTTCTTGTGATAAAGAAACATTTGTTTGAATTTCAACTATATTCTTTATTTTACTTCCATTTAGTTAAATCCAAATCAAATTAAATTTTAGCTTTTATTAAAATATCTGTTGTATTAACTTATCTTCATAAAATTATCACCTTCCGTCTTTCTAGCTAAGTATATTCATAGAAAGATATTTGGAATAATATTCACTAATGTTCATGAAGGTTATTTCTGATCGCAATTTTATGCATTTTGGTATACTTATATGCTTTTATGCCTTATTTGAATTATTTGTAACTGCATGCACGCATAATTTCTACAAGAACAATAGGGCTATTTTTCTTAAGAAAACAAGGGAAGATTGGAGGTAAATATATAAATATGTAGACTAGTTAATTCTGGATGGTAGGGATTGGATGATTATTTTTTTCTGATTATTGTGTACTTTTTGTATTATATTTTCGAAACTTTTAATGGAAAAAAGTTGTAAAAGGAAATCTGAATGTTCAGGCCAGCAGAGCCTAAAAATGTCCTTTAATTTCGTATTATTCTGTACCTGGTAGATATTGTTTGAACAAACAGCTTAGTGGAGAGCAGAGTAGCTGTCACAGAGAACCTGAAGCCTTGTCCCTTGACTCCCCAGCTCTGTCTGGACATAACTGATTCAATCTACAGGACAAGGACCTTCTAGATTGTGAGACCAATTTTGATCATAAAAATGACATGTAAAGGGAGCTTCCTTATGAAAGTTGGCTTATTATTAACTTCCATCCTCCTGCCCAGATCTGATGTCAAGTCCAAATGTTTTAATTTTGGGTTTTGACTCATCATTCTATGTTCATTTCACAAAATTGGTTATCTGTGCCAGACAGTAGATAAATAAAATCTGGTCTTTAGGCTCACGAGTCCACACAGGATCTAGGCTACAGCACAAACAGGCAAACAGACCCACCTCCCGCTGTGGGCGCCCTTGTCCTACCAGCCCTAGAATCCCCGTAGATGGATGCTGGCTCCCTCAGACACTGCACACACCATTGGACCAGTCACCCTGTGGATGCAGTGCCACCTCCAGGTTGTTGAGTTCAACAGCTCAACTTCTGATTGACTTCTCTGCATTTGGACTTGGCATTGGTCTTGGACTCCTGCCTTGAATTTAGATGAGCCTACTGTTCCTGCTTCCAAGACGATTCTTGGGGAGCTTACTGCTGGAACAGCCCCTGAGGCTGGTTAGCCAGATTCCCAGGGACGACTGGAAAACTGCCCCAGTCCCAGAGCACTGAGCTGAGGGGTGTGCAGACCAGACCCACTCGGACTGAGAGGCTGAGGCAGGTCATGAGGGTCTGGGTCTGCTCGGGAGCTGTATACTGGACTCCATCAGTCATAAATTTCCACGTATAGCTCCAGAAAAGGTCTTTATGAAGAGCTAATGTAAGTGACAAGGAAGAGCTAGTCTTGGGGAGATCTGAAATGAGGACATTCCAATGTCACTTCTTCCAGGCTGCCTCACCCCAGAGTAAACAGGGTCCTACTGTTCTGTGCTCTCAGGGCGTGCTCTCATTCATGGTGGTGGCCACCATATAAAGCCCTTTTAACTTCTTGTTATTTTTGTCCACTATAAGGACTTCCTCTATTTCGTACATCATTCGATCCTCAGAATCTTGCACAGGGCCAGTGCAGAGTCTCTGTTCAACAGAAACTTGTTGAATTACAGAATGAAATAATTAATTCATGAAGAATATAATTAACACCTTGTGGGACTTCTGCAGACGATGGTTCATGAAATGCTGCATTATTTTAAGTGGGATCAGGAAAGAAAGAAGGCAATGAAGAGAAAACAGCACACTTAACAATCTCCAGAATGGTTTTGTTTTTATCTTGTCCGAGTTTTTAATTACTGACCATTTGATAAGGTTCTCATCTAAGATATTTAGTTAGTGCCCAACCAGATCATTGACAATGGAACACGTATTTTTGCAATGGCAGTGTCTGAAATCTTGTCCCTTTAAATGGGACTCATGGAGAGAAAGCATTAATATCACTTGGAAGATTGTTGAGAAATTCAGAATCTGGATCCCGACTCCAGACAGACTGAGTCAGACCCCATGGTTTAACAGCATCTCCAGGTGGCCTGTGGGTGTGTTAATGTTTGGAAATACTGCTCTAAGAACCAGGGTGGCCATGGCCATCAAGCCCCTTGGTTGTAGGGTCTCGGTCTTGTTTGCTCTTCATCCTCCGTCCCTGATGGTACCGGGCATTTAGTGGCCCGTCTATAGGTATCTTTGGGATGAATGATGCAGTTCTAATGCATCGTGCACATTCTGAGATGTTGTAATCACTGCACATGATTGGGGTTGATATCACCCATCACCTCCATCCTTGCTTGAGCCTTCACTGCTGTCCCTTCATGTGATTCAGTGTTTAATGCAGAGACACTAAATAAATCTGACAGACAGGTGTGTGAATCCTGGTTCATCCACCAGGTTACTTTGTGGCTTTGGGCAAGGAGCTGCTCTTTCCTCTTTGTATGAGTGTCTTGTGGCCGCCATAACAAAGAAGTGCTGTAAGCAAGGGGACTTCAAACAACAGACGTCTGTTCTCTCCCAGTTCTGGAGGTTGGAAGTCTGGGATTTAGGTGTTGGCAGGGCCGTGCTCCCTCTGAAGGCTCTGGGGAGAATCCTTCCTGCCTCTTGAAGCTTCTGGTTGCTCCCAGCCATGCTTGGTGATCCTTGGCTTGTGGAGGCACAGCTCCCATCTCTATGTCCCTCTCTCATTTTGACTTCACTTACTACATCTGTAATGACCCTATTTCCAAATAAGATCACTTCCTGAAGTTCTAGGACAGGGGTTTGGGGAGGGGCATCTCTCACCCCACTACACTCATTGGCATAATGTGTTAGTCATAGTCCTTCCCTGCAGGGGCGTTGATGGGCTGGGACGACATGATGTAATCTGCACAAATGCACAAACAGAATAAACGTTCAATAATTGTAGCAACTGCCATTTTTATTCTTATGCCTATAAGCCGCTACCCTCAGCGTTTGGCTTACCCCAGGCTATTTCGACTTATTTATGTGCAATCTTAGTCTCTATACATTGACTGACATATAACTCCTGCTCAGTAATATTCAACAATATTTGTTTGATGACCACTTTCCTCTTATATCTCCATTACAGATGGCAATTATAGATTAAAATTTTTGTTACCTTGTATAAATAGAGCAAAGGAAATGTTTGAGAACTATACACCATTATATATGTCTCCTAGATCTTACTGTGTATTGGTTTGTACCCTGACCTCATTCTTTGGTCTCAATGAATTTTTTTGCACAAGGAGTCAATTACATATTATAGGTGAGGCAAATGTATTTTACAGAGTTTGAAACCATTCCACGTGCACGTGAAATAAGATTTATACCCAATTCCATCATTTGGTCAAGCCTCAATTGTTCTTTTATGTAAATATTTTGCATTCCTCGTGAATTCTGAAGCAAGCAGAGGTTGTGGTGGGGGTTGTTCACTGTAGTTAAATTAGAAGCAGGGGTAGAATACTCCACCTCAGCCAGCACCATGCAAAGGACCAAGCGTGAGATTAGATGGGGGAGGCCAGACCCAGCAGGGCACCTTCAGAAGGTCCGTGAATCACAGCAATGAGTGAGCTGGCTTGAGAGCGACATTTTTTGACAGTTACGCCCTATGAATGGAGTCAACCAAGTGGGGAGTGAAAAATTCATTTCTGACAGGGGTGTCAGCAGAATCATCAGGAGCCGATGACAACAAATCCATAGCTGGGTAGAAACTTGACAGTGTGGAAAACGAGGGCCTCTGAGGCTGGTCCTTCCCACTCAGCTGTCCGGAACATCATTTCAGAGCAATTCTCATCCCAGCTGGTTCTACTGACCGTGGGGCTAGCAGTCTTTTCTTGTTCTTGGGCTCACACAAGAAACCAAAGAGTAATTAGGGCTTATCAGTGAACCACAGAAATGATTTCTGCTTCTCCGCAGAGCAGAGAGCCACCATAGACTGGGGCCCCAGCACCTGCGTGGCGTTGGCTGTCCAGCCGCGCCCGCTGGGAAACCTGCCCGTCTGCGTGGTCCATTCAGGTTGCAGTGCCCCATCCCACACACACAGTGGCCCTGCTGCTCAGTTGCCACACTCTGCCTTCTAGAGATACTGAGGATCAAGCACGCCAAGTTTGCGACAAGAAGTATAACGGGAATGAAGATGCTTTAATGCTTCAACTTTCTGCTGCTTGTTGTTCACATGTTAACTGCACTCTGCAGACCTGAGTGGCGAGGGTCCCATTTCCAGCACAGCATGGAGTGGGTGAGCCCCTCAACTGTAAAATGAAGCCGTAAGAGCACAGCATGAAAATGTATTAGCAACAGTTAGATAAGGGGGCCTCAGCAAGGCGCGCACGCTTTCAATTGGTAAAATAATGTCTGTACAAATTGTTTTTGGTACATTAAGTACCTTTCACAGCCAAAATTAAAAAAAAGAAGAAGAAGGGAAAAACAGAAGCGACAGAGACGCAGAACAGTACACAAAGGCAGAACTGGTTTGTTGTCTGGCAAAGTAATTTCATGCAGAATTTTTATTGAAATTGCTTCTCTAGTTGACAGATCTAGTGTACAATGATAAATGACAACGTGCCAGGCAGCTCGTCAGCCCGGGCTGGGGAAATCTAATACAAACTCCTCCATAATAATCATAAGCATGCGTTTCTTCCAACAGAAGGTATTTCAAGCTCATGAGCACAGTGGCCAAGCAACGTGGCATGAAATCACGGTGAGGTGAAGCTGAGAGAAGATTTATATACGGCGCGGATCTCACAGCTCTTTACTGACTACGACGCGCTGACAAGGAAACAAGGGTTATGAAAAACGATCTGACTCTCTGCGGCGACGGCCACGACATTCAGGGTTTGAGCGCTCTGTCGTGTTGGGGCTACTTTGGTGATCTTTATGGAAACTGTGAATATGACGACAAGTCCTACATTCGTTAGTGCCACGAGGAAGCCTGCTGGACAGAACTGACAGGGAAGTCGCTTTTGAAAGTTGCCCAGTTCAAAAGGAAGATTAATCACAGTCAAAGATCTTAAACCGTATAAAAATAAGCCAACGGATCCTGAAGATCAACCTGGCTCCTGCCACTGGTCCCAACCAGCTTGGGTTCACCATTGAATCCTTTCTGCCTGCGTGAGAGTGGGCACCTGTTTCAGGAGTTTATTCCAGTAGGTTGTGAGATACACATTCTAATGAAGCATCTCCCATGGCACACACAGCCAAATAGAAACTGTCTTCCATCTACACACGTGGTGGCAAAATCTTCCTAAGAAACCTTCCAGTTATGATGTTGGATCAAAGTGTGGTTTCCCCAAAACTACAAAGTAAAACAAGAGATCCACATGTGTTATGTAAAGATGAGGAAATAAGAGAGGGATCCATTTAAGACAAATCCACAGAGAAATCCATTTCCTGTAGCAGACATAGTCCTGCATTTCAGCAAGTGAGACCAGCTGTACATCAGCCACAAATCCTGTTGTGAGTTAAGAAAGTTGGATTCTGGTCTTTTCTCTGTTACCAAATGGCAGAGCAGAACCCATAGCCTGCAGGGGCCTCAATTTCATCATCAGTAAAGGAGCTGGGTTAATAATGGTCTGGATTAACCATCTCTGAGGCCAATTCCAGCTTTAGAATGGGGCTACAGGAAGTCCCTTTCACAGGCAAAGTGCTTCTAGAGATAAATCCACAAATCCAGAGCCAGCTTTGCTTTCTGTTCTATCCTTCATGGGGATATTTACCACTTGTTCTCTTACATAAAGTGGAAGTGTGATCCTGAAGTTATGAGTGGGATCATCCATGTTTGGAATTAGACACGTGAGCAAGGCTTCTCAGAAGCACATGAGCCCAGGCTGGGCTTCCCTCCTTGATGACCCTCACCGTGCTCCTCTGACCGTTCTCCCCAGAAGCCAGAAGCCCACAGTGGGAGAACCTCCCAGGGTGCCTGGGCAGAAGAGGGCTTCCCTGAATGCATGAATGCCCAGGCTGCTTGGCTGAAGGAATGACCATGTGGCCCTCCTCTGTGGACATGTGGGGCAGGGGGTGCTCTCAAGCACAGGGCGAGCTCTCTCATGTAAACCGCAGAACAGCATGATTGCTGTTCCTCTCTGCAGAGGAACTGAGCTCCAAGAGTGTGGAAAGTGGACAACGTCCCATCCCCAGGCAGGGCTTTCGAGACTTAGGGCGTCAAGTCCGTTCAATTATCCCACATCTAAAGTCACTGTGACCAGGTTAACTAACCTGAGATATTATATCAGGTTAATAAATACTTGTCCACTTACAAAGATAAATTTGCCTACGGCTGCAGTTGAAGTCTTACGTGTCAAAGTTGCAAACACATCAGGCAAAAACATACTGGCCCTCCATAACTGGACAACTCAACCTAAGCCCAGAATTAACTAAAAATAAGTAAAATACAGCTCATTTCTGCCTTTCCCAGCTAAGTCATGGTTCCATAATATATGTCGACACAAATTCTACATTGAACATGCACCAAAATCTTAAAGATATTTGAATCTGTAAGGTTGTCTTTTTTGGTAAACCATAAGAAATGAAAGTCAATTGGGAAAGACTATGGCATAAAATGTCAAGGTTGAAAGAAAAAGCAAGTCCACGGTCTAAAGGATCGATCAAAATTGTCAGCTTTCTACTAACTCACTTCCCTTGACTACGGTTTTGTTCATTATACTTATATTATGGATCTTTCATTTGTTCTCAAGACATTATTTTTAGCAGATAAACACTGGGGGAAAAAACCACTGTTGTTTAATCTTTGCTACAAAGGAGCTCTGAAATTATCCACTTGGACAAACCTCTTCCACAAAATCTGACACTCTCCTGTTATTAGTTTTAACTATAATTACTAATTTTCTGATCTAACCTTGAAAGGAATCTGAAAACAATAGAAAAGAGGCTTGATGTGAACTCGAGTCCTTTTTAGAAGAGAGACACTATTTTCTAAATCTCCATCGCTGAGTTTGTCTGTCTTTCAGGAAGGATATTCTCGTTTCTAATGCTGCTCCTAAAGGCAGGTAATTCATCCAAGACAGAACCTGCTTAAAAAATTCTTAAAATGTTACTTAAAAATAACCCTACATGAAGGCAGTCATTATAAATGGATCCTGATATGAAAGCTGGAGATTTCTTGAACCTTTCTTGTTTGTGCGTGAGGACTTCAAAATATATTTCCCCCAAATAAATCAGCTGAAGCCAGCATTTGCAACTTATTTTAGTGTTAAGATAAAATGGGAACCATGGAAAATCCATTAACACATGGAAAATCATTAGGTAGACAAGTGGCATCTTTTAATCCAAATAATATGCAATGAAATCCATGCCTATATCAATAATTTACTCCACACAAATGAACAGCGTTTCTTCCTGGAGACTGTGGGGACCAACCAACCAGGCAGTATGTCACCTCATTTCCCTTTGAGGAGTCTTAGTTTCCATTTGTATTTTATTATTGGTGCATAGAGGGTCCTTCGGCATACGGAATCTGAAACGCACGTTTGAAAGAGGTAGGACATAAAAAGAATTTCTTCGAAAAAGAAAAAAAAAGAAAAAGAAGAAAGAATCTATCCTGGCCGTGTTGTTTCTGATAAGAATTACTCCTTTGATATCAGACCTCAAATTTTACAATTATTGAACATTTCATGCTCTACTCTAATAAAACCACGGATAAATCACTCTTAAGATGAAGAAGAAAATAGCCTAACTAGAATAGCGTGAGCTAACGTTTTTAACACAGCCATTTGAGGGGCACAGGGATACAAATATGTGAGTGTAGTGGGCGTGACAGCATCAATTTGTGTGTGAATGTTGGGTAAACATAAATCTACTTTAAAGAGAAGAATTTAAAATATAACAAATAAAGAAAGAAATGTTAACACAAATAAGTGTGCTTCTTAATGCAAGAAATTGCATAAAACATATTGATATTTAGGTGGTTACAATCTACATTTGTAAATTTTAAATTACGTTATCTATTATAATATGCCTATAGTAGAAATGCATTATGGTTTCTGTCGGTTTTCTGGAATTTAAACATATTACATTTTATCAAAGCAGAATAGCTTATTTTTTAAATGGGCTAAGTCTGAGATATAAAATAGGCACAATCATTTTAAATATTGTATTTGTATTTTTAAGAGCAAAACAAAAATGGTATCTATATTTTGAAAAGCTACAAATGTATTCATTCTCCTATATGTTTTAAACCTCTAAATGCATTCTCTCATTTCATGGCAGGTGTTTCTGTGGTTTAGTTTTGTTTTTATTTAAAATGAACCAAAAACCATGACTCACTTTACGCAGTGATAACCTTTGGTGGCACGGTTCCCTGGACATCTCAACCATGTCTGTGTTCTGCATGAAACCAAGGCGTCTGGTCACGATTCAACTAAACCAGCACATCAGTCAACCATTGGGATGTTTTCAATTGTTTGTGACAACCGGCATAGAGTCGTGAATCCTACAGAAGCACATTGACCTACTCCTTACTAAACCTATTACGTAGCCCAATTCTTTGAGCTGAAAATTGAGGCTCAAGATACATATTCATAGAAATTCAGCTCATTGATTTTTGCTGGAGTTGCAAACTGTGGCTTTCTACAAGATGATAGCACGAAAGAGCCGTCCTCATTTACGTCCCAGGGCACAGGCTGTGCCCCTTCATGCCAGAAGAGCAGAGACAGGGACCTTCAGGAACATCCACACAGTGAGTGTGTCTGTTCATGCTGCTGCTGCTGACACAGCAATTATGACTGTGATCCAGATTTGGTAGAAGTGGGTCCATTTCCCCTCTTTAGATAGAAAGTTTTGGCCAAAGCAGAGAAAGCCATGAGGGCAAATGCATGAATTTCTAGAAAAAGTCTTGGTGTTGGCACAATGGTCCATAGGGAACAACTCAAATGCTTGGTTCCTAGGTCAATCTTTTCAAAATTCATTTAGATTGGCTAGTATTTCCACTTAAAACTGAAATCTACAAACAGGGAGCCCCTCTTCTGTCTCCTGTACATAAATCCATTACAGCCTTGGGATCTGGCTGGGAAAACCCGGGGTCCTCTCTCTGACTCACCATCCCCAGGGGAAGCAGCCAGGAGGAAGCCACCAGGGCCCCCTCATCGTAAGCCCAGCATTGGCCCGGAAGTGGAGGAAAGTAGCTGAATGGGCCATGTGGGTGTTCAACTACCTAACAGAAGTGAACCCTAAAAGCTGAAAATTAGTGAAGTTGTTTTGTGTAAATAAACAGAATCTCTATGTTCCTGGGCCAGAGTAACTTCCCAGCTTTAGCTGTGAGATCCTGGAGAAACAAGAAGTCAGTGGTATTGATGTGTTTTTGTTGTCATTATCACCCTTGTTCACTTTTATGAATTTTTCTTCCATTTCTGGAGGTGGAGGAAGGGGAGTTGAGAGCGTGTGCCTCGATTCAAGCAGACCATCACCAGCTTTTTCCTTGAGGGAGCTCCTTGACCTGTCCCAGCCTCTGTTTCCTCCTCGGTAACGGGTAACCCTGGGGTAGGAGCAGCCTGCCTGTAGGGGACTCTGAGGTCAGGTGCACTAACCAGAGTGGAGTAGGTAGCACCAGGCCGCACACCCTCAAAAAGCACGAGCTTATGCTGTTAGTAAACCGCATTATTTAAAAGGTAATTCCTTAGACCTTGGCGAGTGTCTTCTTTTGATTTTCCCTACATTTACTCACTGAACAGCCCGTATGGGTCGCCTTGATCCGTGTGCTGGTCAACACCACCGCCATTTCTCACCTGTGACATGCTATTCTGTGACAGCCGACTGTAAGGCTGGTCACTGTAAAAGAGTATCTGGCAGATCATAGAATCCAGGCCTTTTGATCCCAGACCCTCGCATTGTCTCTGCCATGTGCCAGGCCCTGTCGCACTCACGCCAACCTCCACATGCACGTGGTTCATGATGAGTCACCTTCTCTCTGCATAGCTCGGTCTCACGGTGTCCAGGCTTGTTACACAGGGCAGAGAGCCTTGTCCCGCCTTCTTTCCCGGCATTGTCGTCTTCCTCTTGTCTCCTGTCTCAGTGCTGCAATGTGGGTGTTTGGAACGTCCGCGTCCACCTTATGCATCTCCCAGGGCCTCGAAGAAAGACCTTATGCTCTATTCACCTTCCAGTCTTCCTCAGGGCTGGGGAGCACTGGCTTGCACACGGTGTATTCTTAACATTTGACGAATTACTTAAAGTGATCAATACGAATATACCATAGAGGATTGAACTTTGGGGAAATTCAATCTCTTTTCCTTATAAGTATACGTATGCATTCAGAAAGGCACAATTCCCTTAAAAGACAGAAAAGCAACCACAGTTCATGCAATGGCTCCTGCAATCTTGACCCATGACGGAGTGGCCATCTGTGGGTCCTGGCAAGGACAGAGTGCTGGAGGGAGGCCCATCCTCTGTGTGCCGAAGCAGGGAAGTTCCACTTTCCTCTATTCATCAAGGACATCCAAGAGCTTAACCCCGGACACATATTTATCGCCTCCGTAAACCAGCTTGGGTCGTACACTCAGTGGGTAGGTCTTGAATAATTTTTGCTTTGTAGCAGGAATCCCCAATGCCTAGTCCTTACCAAGCTCCCTGGGGCGGTGCACGGTGCTGCTGTGACTGTGTTTGCAACCCCGAAATAGCGTCTGTTCCCAGGTAAGCTGTGAACATGAAGAGTGGGAGCAACTGCATTTGGGATACTCCCCAGATTCTGGCTACATTTGCGATATTTCCCAGATGCTGGTTCCCTTTGCAGTCTGTACAAGTGCTTAATTCTCTCCATCGACTTGGTTTAACCATCTATAAAATGGGGTTAATCTCGCCCACCTCACAGTAGGGTCGTGTGGCTTCATTTAGCTGAGTTTCTTTGGAAAGTTCTCTGTAGATGAAGAGCAGGATTGAAGCGCTCAGTCTGATTAACTGAAGGCAAGTTTTGGCTTGGCGTTTACACCCTGGCTCTGGGTTTCTAAGCCTGTGTGTACTGAAGCACCTTTAATGTTACTTTAATGGGGTTGGCTCTTTTTTAAGTAGTCAATTTAATTCTCTTTGGTAATGAGATCCAGCCTCTTCTGCAAGCCGAGTGTGCAGGCCTGAGGACAAGGGCTGGAGAGGTCCAAGGGACTCCTCATAGAGGGATGGAGTTTTCTGGAAAAGTTGGAACTCACTCCTCTTGGTACTGTCAGAGCATTGATTGTTTTAATCCTCTCTTCTTTCGCTTCGCTCAGTGAGCTGCTGAGCCTTCAGCAGTGTCTTCCTCATGTTCTTTGAATTCCCCAGGCTTCTGTAATGCATGCTACATGTGCCAATCAATGAGCAGGAGCTCCCCTTCCAGGAACCTGCCAGATTCCAACAATGACAACAAAACAGCATAAATAGTTTGGGAATAAAGTAGAAGAAAGAGTGAAATCTAGTAATTTACAATATTAATTGTAACTACACCATCTTCTCCTAAAAAGATCTAATTGTTTTCCTTTTGTGTGAATGCAGAATATAAACTGACATGAATTTTGAAATACTTTAATGCAGCTTTGAATTAGCGATATTTGTCAGAGTATTTTAAACTTGAGGCTTTGAAACACTACATGGATCAACATATCTCCACCTGTGGATCCACACCACCAGCTGATAATGGATCACATTCCATTTACGTGTTATAATGAGAAGATCAGCCTGGAAAGGGCCAGATCTCTTGCATTGCAGGGGCATTGCAAAGGAGAGGAGGGAAAGAGGATTTTCAGTGGTCTGGAGTTAGAACAGAGTTTTCCTTGTACATTCCTTTATGTTTTCTTCCAGATCCTTTTAATAACAATTGGTGATTAGAACCCTAAAATGGAGACATCAGTAAGGGTGTGCACAATGGAAGAGCAAAATTAAATTATTATACTGCTAGTAGCTGCCATAGTTATTTTAACCACAATTTTAAAAAGTCAGTTTTACTATTTTATGTTCTTATGGAAATAATGGATGGTATACAGTTTAATGTCTTCCTCATTTAAAAAGAAGAAGAAGAAGAAAATGAAAACAAAACAATACTACAGGCCTCAATGAAATATAAAGTTGCTGACACTGACGTGAGACCCAGGAAGGGGGCTCCAGAGAGAGCCTGAGCATCTGTGTCTGGGGAGAGCTTTCACACTGGGCTTTGTGTTGTGCCAAATTGAACAGTAAGATTGGCAAAGGGTAAGGTTGTGAATACATTGCTAGCGACCAGGCAGGCCTTCAAAATATTAATTCCTTTCTAAGGAAGTTGGTAAAGGAATCTTTACAATCTTGTGCCTTATTTCCAAGGTCTCTGCGTCCTCTCTGGTGACTCTCTTCACAGCTTTTAAATGTACCTCCCTGTGGAAGGCTAGCAACGGCTGCCTCCATTTCTCCTGCCTTAGACCCAGTTCCAAACAGGCAGCACCTCCCTGGAGACCAGGACCATCGCTTGTCATCACCATGTCTAGGCTCTGGGTTGGGGTCAGTGAGAGCCCCACGGGCAGGGTCTCCTGCATGGCACTGGGATGCTGAAATAGCAGCATTTGACACATTTAAAACTTGCTGTTTGTGCAATCACTAAAAACTGCACCATTAGCTGGATTTTCAGATTGCATGAGTGCAGATCATTAAGTGTTATTACAGTATTAATTATTAGAAATGTCCTGTACTGCCCAAATTAAATTGGGATAGTCAACGACCTGCGAGTTCCCAATACCACGGATAATTTAACCGGGGATCTGCCACACTGGGTAAGGTGTCTTCACATGCCGTTCGAATTATTTCACATTAAGTACCAACTGAGGTCCCAGAAGAAAACAAATAAATCAGATCTTAATATTTTCCTATGGCAACCTTGCCACAGGAACTTTCAGAAGAGAAGGGAGATGGGAACTGACGTTGATGCTTAAGTGACAACTGGATGCCTGAATATAGAAAGTCGATCAATTATAACCAGTGTTGTAACAGTTGCATACCTTGTGTTTACTGGGTGATTTTGTGTAATTTCTGTCTCATAATCTATGTTGAGTTGTTACAAAAAGAAAATGAAATCAGCATCAATATTTAAGGTCAATCCATTCAAAACCGGATGAATATTTTTAAAACACCTGTGACTAAATACTACCACCACTTCCCCAATCACCACAAACACTGGATCTTAAATCTCATCAATCACTTCTTTGTAGGCAGCAGAGTTCTTGCCGATGGAGTGGGCAGCATCTTTTCCCACAGCAAAGCTGAAAACTCCCAGTGGCTCTGCCCTGAGCCCAGCCACGGCCCACCAAGCCTTCTCGACGTGAAGCGAGTGTCCTCTCCCCCTGGTAGGGTTTCCTGGTGACCACCCGGTCACCTGGGTACATCCAGCGGTGACCCCATTTCCACGAGAGCTGGTCTTTGGCCATTTGGACATCTTAATTGAAAACAAAGCACAGGAAAAAAATATTTTTGACAATGAGGGTAGATATTTTCATAAGAGATATATTATCAGCATGTACAAATAATTCAATAGTTTAATGCAATAATTTAACTCCGATTTAAATGTGCTAAGGTGCAAGTTACTTAACAGTTTCTACCCTGGGAAAAACTACCTGTGATGCGCTTTCCGTGGAGTTGGCGTGGCGCGGGGAGGGAGGGGCAGGTTTCGAATCCAGCACCACCACTCGCTACCAGGCTCTGGTCCACCCTCTTTGCTCCACAAAAGCACTCTAAGAATCAAATAAGAAAATAAGTATAAAGTTCCCAGTTTCATATCACTGATAAATACTAGGTCCTTTTTCCTCATATCGCTTCTCTTTCCAAATGTGAAATTCAAGTCCAAGGTGAAAACACACAGCAGTTTCATGGCCGTGGAAGTAACTCACTCAACTTCTAACTCTGTCCAACCAACAAAGAAGCAGAGATCATCCCAACTGAACACTTCAATATTTAAAGTTATCCCTTGGACTGGGTTTTTAAATTTGTATTGTTATTCCCAAGCTCTAACACACAAAAGTTAGTTTTACAAGCTTAGTAAAATACATAGAAGTCATTTGAAACCTTAGTATGCAATTAACGTTATATTAATATATAGCTTCAAATGTCAATCAACTTAAATATTCAAAAACTGGACAATGATAGAGCTATTAAATGGTATTTCATCTTAAAAACAGTGGTTACGAAGACCTGTAGTGATACGGAAAGCAATTATGTACCATTAATTGAAAAAGTGATATCAAATTTTATGTGTAAGCATAGTGCTAAGATTACAACTATGTACAGAAATTGCATAATAAAAAATTGAAACATCAGGGGCCAGCCCGGTGGTGCAGTGGTTAAGTTCGCACATTCTGCTTCAGTCGCCCGGAGTTTGCCATTTCGGATCCCGGGTGCAGACATCGCACCACTTGGCACGCCATGCTGTGGTAGGCATCCCACATGTAAAGTAGAGGAAGATGGGCACGGATGTTAGCTCAGGGCCAGTCTTACTCAGCAAAAAGAGGAGGATTGGCAGCAGTTAGCTCAGGGCAAGTCTTCCTCAGAAATAAAACAAAAAATAATTAATTAAAAAACTGAAACACTAAAAATTATAGACACGATCAAGTGACTGCATATACATGTATACACATACAGTTGTGTATTTGTGGACTTTCATATCTAATCTGAAATTTAATAATATCCAAGGCCCCTTCTAATAAGGAAACCTAATATCCCCCAAACCTCTACCCCATGTCCCATAGCTCTGTGGTGAGTGGTGTCCCCTAGGGTGGGGGGTCAGGGGAACCTGAGTGTGGCCATTGCAGTGAGTGATAGTTGTCACGGTGGCTCTGTCTGGGGCCGAACTTAGAAGGACAGGGTCAAAACTGCAGTGGGTGTCTCCTCACTCTTCCCTTAGAGAGGAGAAGGAGAGCTAAAGTAAAGCCCACAGGAACATAAAGCAGAAGGAATTACGGGCTTGAAGGTGGAGGACTCAGAGGAGGGCAGTCCCTCTGACCAGAGAGTACACAGAGCTTGACCCTGGTCACACTTTACAGAGCGGGACGACCTGGGAGGGCCTCTACCCCATGTTGCATTCCTGGGCTAAGGAGCCCCAATACCCAACAAGAGCAGAGCAGCCAACAATGGACTCTATCTTACTTACGTCCAGTTGGGCAGACATAGTTGTTGAAATTCTAATAATGCAAAGTGCACGATGGGCTCAAATATCTTGGTCCTAGCCAGTTCTGTCACCATCTGTAGCTCAGCAATTAAACAAATTCCCTACAACTTTTAGAAACATTTTTTGATTGAGGGAAGAAATACTATTCTAATAACTTCACTCCAGTGTTGGCGCCCTTGCCCTTTCTGTCAAATCCAGGACGTTTTAGAAATGTACGGCCTCCCTGCTTTCTCAGTTGCAAACTTCCAGACAACAGAACAGAATGCAGTCTGCTGCTGGGAAGGTAGCCCGGCAGGAAAGGAGGTGCAGCTGCATAGGGTGGGCGCGCAACAAGAGTTCCTCCTCAGTCTATGCGGCTCAATGAGGTGGTAACTGCGCAGCCCACACAGGCTGTTTAAATGCAAACGCTATTAGCTACTGTCTGTTTCTTTCTGTTATTTCAAAAAATGGAGAAGAAATTAAACATAAAACTTGTTAAAGCAAAGTTAAGATTACAAATTTAAGCACAAAAAAGTCAGTAAATGCAAATGCCAATGTTCTAATTGTAACATTAACTTAAACACATTTCACATCCTGGTTGCGTTGACGGTATGTTTAAAAGGTCTAATTAGAAACTTAAGCAATTATGGGCGATGTGGATGAACACTTTTGTTATGACTGTATTTATTTCTTACTGCTTTACACCTTTAAGTAGTAAGCTCCTTGAAAGTAGGGATTTTCCTTTAATTCTTTGTGTGTGTGTAGTACCAACTATATGGACTTGACCCAACAAAAATAAAACAACTCTAGGAAGGCACTCAGCATGGCCAGAATCAGAGCAGCAGCGTGTTCTGTTGTGGGAACCGAGGGCCGGCACAGATCACAACGTGGTTGCCCATCTCACTCCTGCAAACGCAACTTGAAGACGTCTACACCCCTACAGTCACTTCATAGACTAGTTTTCATTAAATTAAAAAATGTTTTCAAAAACAATCTTAGTTTTAATTCTAACTTGTTTTTTTATTTTTTTTTAATTTTAGATTTTATTGGGAAAAAATTTAGAATGCCCATAATGGTATTAGAAAAATAAATGGAATTAGAAAAGATATCTCATTTTCCTTCCTGTCCTTATTAATATAATGCATAATTCTGCATAGTTGAAAAATAATAGTACATATATAGACTTCATATTTATTTTGATAGCTCCATGCATACCCATTTCTGGTGTGTCCTCGTTTGCCTCGCTGTTGCTCTACCATTGGACATTTTTGAAACATTACTCCAGTGCTGCAGTGGACAACTCCTGCACCCCGACCCTGAGACAGATTTTTCCTTACGTCTTTTGTTTGTTTCATGTTACTATAATCCTTGAAACTCCTCATGAGCTTGCAGTATTTCTTCAGAATAACTTAGATAAATTGGAAGCACATTTCTAGCACAGTATTGATTTATTCCAATAAGCTATCCACTTGACCAAAAGTTCCAAAATTTCATAAAAAATTTATTTACAGCTGTCATCGCTTTTTCAAAGAGATCTAGCATATCCTCTACCTTTTTATGATTTGTAATAACTTATCTACAAAAAAATATGAAACATTTATAGGGAAAAAATGGAAAAAGACTGAAGAATACATAGGAAAACGGACAATTGAGGGATTTGAAGAAGGCTTTTAAATCGCATGCAGGAACCAGTGATTCACATTCCACTTATCTTTCTATGTTGAGGAGTAGATAGATAGATGGAAAGATAGATGGATAGATAGATAGGTGGAAAGATAGATAGATGGATAGATAGGTGCATAGATATTGAGAGACAAAAACAGTGACTCACTTCTAAATGATTGATAATTGTTAAAAAAATTGGAACATGTCAGAGATAACATAAATTATATATGTTCTTGTGAAAGGTTGTCACAAGCCATTGAAAACGTACCTATGGCAGTTCTTAATGGCGTAAGGCAATGCTTATGATGGAATACTACTTGAGAAGAGCAGAGTAGGAGTAAACGTAACTTTGCATACAAAAGACAAAAAGGAGAATTTTCAGATGATAATGGATTTGTCAATATAATGTAATTATGGACATTGTTTTCTGATTTTTTTCACTTCGATGGAGGTCCTATTTTTTCCATTAATGAGAAAGTCTTGTTTCAACAACTCAGGAAAAGTTAATTTGTAAAGGGTGATATTCTCAAATTTTCCCCACCAAAACAAAATGCAGTAGTGATTTCATTTCCATCCTTGTCTGTGATCCTTGTGTTGAGGTGATCCAATGATCGCAGTGACATTCTTTATTGGGAAAGACAGCATTCTTAGGGAAAAGTGCATAAACATATGCTTTGTTTAACAAGTAATTAAAAAGAGAACACCTATGAAGACTTCAGCAAGGTAAAAAACCCTGCCACATCATCACAGCATCCCACTAACCAATGTGCATCTCAAGCATCATGTCCACATCAGGTGGTGTGAGTATCACAGGACCACCCACATGAGGCCTTTGGGGAGCCCTGCCTCTGCTGCTCCAGCACTCGGCCCTGCTCCTAGGGGAGGACGTATCACAAAACCCAACTCTCTGCCTGTATGCCATCTCCCCATTAAACAAGGAGATCAGGCACCAGTTGAAAACCCCAAGTAGACGGAAAAATAGTGAACAGAACCTTGATCCCACATCTCCCTATACCTGTGTGTTTCTTGCCTCCCCTCACAGTCAAATTTCTCAAAAGAGCCAGGAACAATGACTGTAACTCTCCACCTGCCTCACCCTCTAGTCACTCCTGCAATCCAGTGGTTTTTAAACATTTTGGTCTCAGGTTCCCTTTGCACTCTTGACAATTACTAAGTACTTCAAAAAACGTTTGTTTTTATGTTTCATCTGTCAATATTTATCATATTAGAAATTAAAGCATAAATTTTAAGTATTTAATTCATTTTAAAATAACAATAAACCCATGACATGCTATCACAAATAAAATTTTTATAAAAACGATTATTTTTCAGAAGCAAAGAATAAATGGTGAGTAGAGTGGCATTGTTTTACATTTTTGCAAATCTCTCTAATGTCTGGTTTAGCAGGAGGCACACCTTGGCTTCTGCCTTCAGTGTGTTGTTTGGCTGAAGGATCTGAAGAAAGCGCAGTCTCACCCAGCTAAGTAGCTGGAAAAGGGAGGAAAATTTTAACAGCTTCCCAGGTAACTGCGTGTATTGTTCTTTGATGATGCACCAGACTCAGTGAGTGTTCATCTCTTCAAGACTGATGGGAATATGCGATCTGAAAGCATAGCAATGAGCTTCTCATACACTAAAACCCATTGGTCTCTCGTGCACCTGGAACGGATCTTCTACCCATGATTTTGTGCCGTCTTCTGAATGTTGACCTCATTCAATGTACACTATGAAAACATCCCGTTCATTAACGTCCCGACCAGTCTCTTCAGAAAAGCCTGCTACACACCTGCTTGTGAGACAAGGAGAGTAGAAAAGGTCAGTAACGTCTCGGTGTGATTATGAGAAGAACTCCAACCCCGCGGACGCCTGCAAGGTCTCTGGCACCCCTAGGTGTCCCTGGACCATACTTGGAGAACCACTGTTGCAGTGAAGAAACTCTTACAAGATCAGGAAGACCCTCCAAGTGGCAAAACCCAGGGCATATTTCTGTTATCATTTTCTTGGAACTCCCTCCATCTTGGAACACTCTCTCCTTTCAGCTGCCATTTCGAACCCTCTGCTGGATTCCCCTCAGCCTTCCAGGCATTTCTTTCTGTGCCTATTTATAGGTTTGTGTCTTCCTCTTCCTGGCCATTCAGTTCTGGCGATCCTCCCCCTCAGCCCCAGCCCCTTTTCCACTCTCACTCTGTAATGTCTCCCTAGGTGGCCACATGATTCCATTCTTGTCCAAACAAGGATAGTAATACATCATTTTCCTCCTGGTCTTCTCCGCTGAGCCCTGGACCTGGCTATCTAACCCAACACTGGACATTTGCATGAGGATCTCTCAAACTGTGATTTCCTCCCTTCTCTGCCCCCAAACTTGATGATTTCTAGCTATCTACATTTACTTCCATATTAAGTATGCCACCTAATCCTGTCCGTTTATCTCCAGATTTTTCTTGACTTCTTCTGCTTATCTCCTCCTCCACTGAGTCCACTCCACTCTAAGCTACTCTCTTTTAGGCCACTGAATCTCCTCTATCTTGACTCTTTGCATTTGCTCTACCCTCTACCCTTCAGATCAGCTCCTGGCACAGAACAGGATTGCTCTTTCAAGAACACAAAGAAGCTCATGTCACGTCCCCATGCTGCTTACTCTGCTGAGTGTGAAAATAGTGCAACCACATTATACCAACAAAGGCCACAGTCTTTGACAAGGTCTTCAGGCTCCCCAAGGCCCAGGCCTGCTGGCCAATCCAGCTTCTGTCCAGGCCACGCTGCTCAAGGTGTCCTGGTTTCCTTCAGTTCCTGGAACATATGTGCATGCCACTGCCCTTGGATGGTCTGCCTTCAAATCCCAGCTCAATTGTGGCTTTAAGGTAGAAGCCACACCCAATATCCCTGAGCAGATCAAAATCCCATTATTTGCCCTTTGTCGCACATATCTCCAATGTTACTTTCTTTATGTATTTCTTTGATAAAAGTATTTTGAGTTGAAAGATTTCTTTATGTATTCTGGATACAAAGCACTTGTCACATATATGTTTTCCAAATTTTTCTCTGAATGTGTGGCTTGCATTTTTATTTTCTTAAGCGTGTCTTTCAAAGAGCAGAAGTATTAAAGTTCAATTCCAACTTATTAAAATTTTCATTTATGGTTTGTACTTTATGCCCTGTATAGAAACCATTGCCTACGTGAAGTTTCAAAGATTATCTCCTGCATTTACTTCCAGATGTTTCTATAGTTGGAGCTTTTATGTTTTGATATTTGATCCATTTTGATTTACTTCTTGAGGTCTCATGCCATAAGATAAAGTCAGGGTTAATTATTTTATCCATATGGATAAGGAGCACCATTTGTGAAACGATGATCATTTTCTCATTGCATTACTTAGCAACTTTGTCGAAAGATCGTCCAGGTACGTGTGGGACTACTTCTGGACTGTTTGTTCTGGCATTACGCATGGTTGCTCTTAAACCCATACCACACTGTCTTGATTATTGTAGCTTCATAGTAAGTCTTGATGTTAGGTAGTATAAGTCCTCAAACTTTTTTTTTTAATTTCAAAACTGTTTTAGATATTCTTCGCAATTTCACATAAATTTTAGAGTTAACACATCAATTTCTACAAAAATGTAAGCTGGGATTTTTGGGGAGATTGCACAGCATCTACAGATCAATTGGGAGAGAATTGACCTCTTCACAACCTCGTATATCTCTCCTTTCATTTAGGTCTTCCTTTGTTCTGTAGTATTCAGAGTATAGGCCCTGAACATAAATTGTTAACTTATCTCTAAGAAATTTATGCATTAATGATATTGTCATAGAATTTTTATTCCAATTTCAAAACATTTGTTGCTGGTACATGGAGATGCAGTTGATTTTGTATATTGACCTTGCATTCATCAGCCTTGCGACACTGCCTTACAAGGCTTCTCAGGAGTTTCTGCATACATGATCATGTCTTCTGCAAAGAGAGATCTAATTTTTCTTTTCAGTCACAACACATTTTATTTTATTTATTTTTGCCTTATTGCACCCGCTAAAACTCCAGTGCAGTGCTAAACCGAGGTGGTGAAAGTGGAGGTCATTGCGTTGTTCCTGATGTGAGGGGTGAACTGTCAGTCTTCAGCCATTAAGTGTGATGCTGCTGGTACGCTTTTATAAGGCAGTTGCTTTCTATTCTTAGTTTAGTAAGAGTTTTTATGTTGAATGCATGTTCAATTTAATCAAATGAGTTTTCTGCATCTATTGAGATGATCATATGGTTTTTATACTTTATTCGGTTAGTATGGTGAATTACATTATCTGGTTTTAAATGTTAAACCAATTTTCCTCTCCTGTGATAAACCCCACTTTGTCATGATATGTTATCTTTTACGTACTCTGAAATTTGATTTCCTAAATTTTACTAAAGATGGCTGCATCTGTTCATGAGGTATATTTGTCTCTAGTTTTATTTTCTTGTACTGTCTTAGTTTGTATTGGGGTAAATGCTGACCTCATACAATGAATTGGAAAGTGCATTCCTAAATGAGCTTTCTCTAGAGCCCACATATTGTCATAATTTCTTCATTAAATATTTGACAGAATACACCAGTGATTCTGAACTTTGATCATTATTCACAAGAAATTTTTAAATTAAAAATGTATTTGATTAATATAGAGCTAATCAGGTTTTCAGAATTTTCTCAGTATGGGTGATTTGTTTTACTAAATTTAGAAAATGTTGAGCCATTATTTCTTCAAATGTGTTTTCTGCCCTCATCTTTCTCCCTTTTCTCTGAGGTTCCCAGTACATCTGGGTTAGAGTATCTGATACTGTCCCACAGTCACTGAGCCCCTGTTCTCTTCTGTCTTTCTCTAATTGTGCCTCAGAAGGCTGTCAGATCAGACATCAGCTTAGATACCTCCTCTTGCCATGTCTTCAAGTTTGACGATCTTGTCTTCCACAGTATCTAATCCTCTGTAATCCTTCCAATGAATTTTTATATTTCAGATATTACACTTTTCTGTTCTAAAAATTCTATTAGTTCCTTTTCATATATACTCTTCTTTCCAGATTTTGCCCTATGTTTTATCTTAAAATCCTGAACATATTGAGACTATTTCTACTTATTGTTTTTGTGCTAATTCCACCATTACTTTCATTTGTGAGTCTGTTTTCATGGATTACCTTTTTTTCCCTACTGATTATGCCTCATATTTGCTACTTCCTTACATAGCTGATACTTTTGCTTGGACCCTGGACACCGTGAATATTGTGTTTTTGAGTGTCTGTGTTTGTTTTCTTCCTTTGGAACTGACCCTTCCTATAAAGCATCAGATGGTAAATATTTTAGACTTTGTGGGCCAGATGGTCTCTATTGTACCTGCCAGCTCTGTGCAAAAGCAGCCACAGATGCTATGCACACAAACGGGCATTGCTGGGTGCCAATAAAGCTTTATTTACAAACTCAGGGCATGGATCAGGTTTAGCCCTGGGACCATAGTTTGCCAGCTCTTGCTTTAAAGAAAGGCCAAGTTTGTTTTTATTCAGTCAGGCAATTAGTACCTGTGAATTTGCTGGAGTGGCCTTTGCTCTGGGCATAGTCTAGCCTTAATTCTAGGGTGTGACTTTTCTTGGTGTCTACTGAATGTCCCAGGTGATTAACAAGTAGTTTGTACTATGCTAGTTGGAACGGGAGTCCCTCCTGCCCTGTTTAAACTCTAGAAATGTCCAACTCCCCACCACCGTCCTTCCTTCTTGATAGGACACCCACGCGACTGTGTTTCTGACACTCGAGGGGCAACTAATGCTCCTTTCCAAATTATGGTAATTTTCAACCCTATGCTTTGAAGACCAACAGCCTCAGTGTGAGCTAATCCCATCACTTAGAGGCTCTGTGATTCGGGGGAAGTCACTCCATCCTCTTGGTCTTGGCGATCTTGTTTGTAAAATGGGCACAATGGGATGGTCATGCTTATTATTTTATCAGTTGGCAACAGATGGGCCATTCTGGGATGAGACTCGCAAGGCGTGTGTTCAAAGCAAACAATAAGGAGATAGCTAAATTGCCTTGTGTAAGGAGTCAGTGATGATTCCTCAGGCAGGAAGAGCTGAAGAGTGAGAACAGGGAAAGAGGAAGCCAAGGCGCCTGTGAGAGAGGGGAGCGAGGCCAGGGCAGGCAGAGCTGACAGCCGTAAAACAGACATCCCACTTCTTGTCACATGGGTTGTTGTGCAGCTCTTCCCGAGATTCCTTCCACCCCCAGGCCCCAATTTCTGGGAAAACATCCATAACCCCACCTGGATCCTGTTGTGGGGACCTGAGGAGCAGGTGGGGTAGTCAGACAATGGAGAATTCAGAAGCCAGAACCCAGGTGGGGACCAGGCAGTGCAGTGGGGGAGGCTTAGGCAAGACCTGCGAGAGAGCCCGCAGTGCACCTGGTGCACAGCAGGCAGGATCCAGCTCCCCACCACACGGAGCAGCAGAGCCCAGCTCTGCAGCAGGGAGCGCCCCTGGACAGCAATATTCCCGCCCTCCCTCCAAGCCTGTTTTTACAAGGGAGGAAGGTGGCGCTCCCCAAGGCTAAGTGGTTACGGGCCACCCGGGGCCGAGCACGTTACTCCCTTCACGTCTCTCAAAGCACGAACGTTCTTAGTTACAACTTGATGAACTGCTGAGCAGGCTGCTTATAACAAACCCCCTATGCTTTTCTCATGTGTTTTCAGGAAAAATCACTTCCTAAGGTTAACGTCAATACTGTTTCATCTGACTGCCGGTCGTTATCATGAGTTTGTGTGGCTCTCATCCTGAAATACTCCCCTTCTCCAGTCCCTCTGCCACTGCGGGATCACGTGGCCCCTGACCTCCTTATCCCACCATGTCGACACCCAAGAGAGCAGATAAATGGTTAAATACATTTGACCACACTGTTTATTAATCATAAACTAAAGTTCAGATAGTGTAAAAGTAAAAATGAAATGTCATAGACATTTTGGGCATGACACGGCCCACATTGCTGCCAGATCCCAAAATGACGGCCCAGCATCATGTCCTGCAGACACCCAAGTCGGGGTGACTTCAAGGACAGAACTGTATTGTCTGAGAGAGGGAAAAATATCTGTCAACTTCTGGGTCTCAGAGAAAGCCGGGAGAGTTTGCTACAGCATTTTAGAACTACAAAAGCGGGCTCTGTGATCCAGCAGACCCCAGTTCAAATTCCATGTCCACCAGTCACTCTGGGGGTGGTCCTCATCTCTCAAAGCCTCCATTTCTTCCTCTGGGACACGGGGATCCATGTCAAGGGCTGCGGTGTGAATGGAGTGCAATCACAGCTGTAGATGTCATCCCTGGAGCGTGGGTTGTCCTCATGCAGCCAGCAACCCTTCCATCACAGGACAGAAGCATAAGCTGCTTCTGTTTGTGATGGTTTCTTTCCCCCGCAAACAAAGAGAGTAGAATCTCTCAGAATATTTTTCTTACTTTTGAGGAATTATATGTGTTCCTAATTAACAACATGTTGAATATATTTGTACATAATCTATTTCAAAAGAAGTATACTTTATGTCATAAAGTGTTCAATATGCATAGAGATAAGAATGTTCAGGAAATCTGATATGATAAAGTGGGAAAAGTAGTCGAAAATGAAGAAAGGAGTACACAGCTGACAAACAGCAAGTCACACCAGCTAACTTCTGTGGGAACAATGACAGGCAGAAAACGTTAGTAATGCCATCTATAGGGATGTTTCACAAGCAACAAACCATTTATCTGCTGGTTTTAGTCACTGTATTCAAGTGCCTCTAAGGCTTAAATAATTGTCACAGCTATGAAACCAAGTCATTTACCAAAAAACTGACATAATCCACATTGTATATACACGTGTGTGTGTGTAATGATGATGAATGCACAACTATGGATATAATATATGCACATATATATGAATATCAACACTGACGTTTCTTCCACATGAGCACGTAAATGAATGTGTGCACACGTCAGCGTGTATGTAGGTGTGTCTGAGTGTGCACATCAAGGTGTGTCTGCATGTGTGTATGTGTGTGTATATCAATGTGTGTCTGTGTGTGCAAATGCAAGTGTGTGTCTTTGTGTGTGTCTGTGTGTGCATCTGTGTCACACACGCTTGGCCTGTGTGTACGTCTGCATGTGTTTATGTCTGTGTGTCTGCGTGTGTGTGTCTCATGTGCCTGTCTGTGTCACACACACATGGTCTGTGCATCTGTCTGCATATGTGTGTGTCTGTGTACGTGTCCGTGTCACACACATGTAGCCTGTGTGTCTGCATGTGTATGTCTGTGTGTGTCTGCATGTGTGTGCACCTGTGTGCATGTCCCTGCAGGAGGGCAGCAAGGACTGGCTTCACAAGTACCAGAATTTGCTGACTAGTGTGCCAAGACCTTGCGTGTTAATGTCTCCACATAAAATGAAAAAAAAGAAAAGAACGAAAAGGAACGGATTAGGCTCCCTAGGGAAGAAACAAGTCACCTGCAGTTTAAATGTATAGTTACGCTAGATAAGTAAAAACCACGGCAGCCTTTACACATTTGGGAAAGACCCATTTTTATTCTTTTTCTGTCAGCCCCGACTCCGAGAGGCAGTGAAATATAATTGTGGATTGCTAAGCTGCCCACTGAAGTCACGTATGGATCCGCGTGGGGAAAGAGGACCCGAATGAGTTGTAGTGTTTTGGTTGCGGAGTCATGTTCAATCACCAAGGCGCTTATGACGGATCAATGAACAGGAACTCATTATATCCTGACCAAAACTAGCCACAAGGATGGGGAAGTCCACTTAGGTGGATGAGGGCTAAATTATATATTGTTTTTACTGTTGTTTCATTTCACAAAACTGCAAAAATCCAGGCAACATTTTGTCAGTAAAAAACAATAAAGAATATGAAAAGCCCATCTTCACAGAACATTGGACATTGCAAAACAACCTACAGCTATTATCGGATATATCAAAACTGACAAGTAAAACTTTGGCTGTTGATTGAACCATATCTCACAGGGACAGCCCAGCTCGTCCCATCCTCTCTCCAGTCGAGCTACTTATCCCGAAGAACCATGGATAGGGAGTTTATGAGCTTAATTGTATTGCTGGTATTTGGATGATTGAAAAAAATTGGTGACATTGCAAAACCGGTCATTAGATTTTCCGGAGCAGAGGGACTCTAACTGCACCGGACCTGGGGGAATAGCCTGGATTAGGAGGGATACTAATTTTGTTCACATACCTTTTATAGAAGCCAGTAATGGTTAATGAACCCATTGTTAATGTATTCGCTATTCATTGTCTCTTACCTTTAAAAAAACTGAATGGATTGATACACGCATTGGTTCTAATATCATCAAAAAGGCAAATTTTTCTTGAAAACAGGAAAATGATTCCTTCACCTTCGATCTTGTCTTTCGTTTATACCCATATGGTATGAATGCTACGTGTTTTAATACCACTTTGTGTCGTCCTAATATTGCACCACAAACTGTGTGTCTGTGTGTATAGACTGTACCCAAATGACATCAGATAGAAATAATTTGGAACATTGTTTTTCCTGTGCTGCTTACAAGTAGGAGAAAAACAAATGCATGAAAAGCCAAACAGGGGTCAGATGCGAAGCTACCGATGTGCACAAAAGCCCTATGGTGCACAGCCGACACCCTGGAATTCCCCCTGGCACACCTAAGTAATCTCAGGCTGGGGTCTTCCTGTGAGCCGTACGGCTGCACAACTGTTTCCTGGGCTCCTGAGAGACTGTATTTAAAGCACAAAGGTTTGGTGTTAAGGGAAATAATTAACATGTTTCTTGGCACCTGACCAGCAGGGACAGACCATCACCTGAAAATGACCAACTCTCTTCACACCCCACGTCATCAAGAGCGACTCCTGGAGTGATTCAGAAGAACAGTTGCAACAGTCTGCCCTTCCTCTCAGAAGGTGAGGTGACGCACACGGAGATGGCTACATGATTTCACAGGTGTGGATGCTGAGTAACCTCACTCAGCGGCACTAACGGTCAAGGGAATATTCCATTCTTAAACTAACCACGACTTGGCATTCTTTTATTCCTCAAAAACTGTGTGCTATTGCATTAACAAGAAATGGAAGTTTTCAATAAATTCTAAAAGCTGAGAAACGCACATGTAGACATGCCTCAGATAGCTTCAGTAAGGAATTATGACCATGCTCCTGAAATTTACTTCCACTTTTCTGAGCACAACAGCATTTCCCCTAGTCTCACTGGGGAAACAGTTTCTATGTGTATCAGCTATCATGTTAGTCTTCATTTTCTTTGATTACACAGAGAAATTGATTCTCATAGGATTTAAAGCTTCTCAAAATAAAATGGGAACGGAGAGAATGAGGTACAGACACTGGACTGTTTTTCTTTCTCTTCCTACAGTTATGAATATTTAAATATGCAAGTAATATAAAATATGTAGGATTTCGATCTGCCCCTCTGATATCGCCATCACCTATTTTAGATATGATGTATTTCTTATTTTGATTTTAGATTTATAAAGCAGTTTTTATTTTGTTTTAAAAAATTAGGGGGGAGGTGTTCATCCAACACAAAAATGGATTTCTTATTTAAACATTTTTAAAAACACTGTAGGATGGTAAACATCCATTTCAGGAAACAGCATAATAATAGTTTCCCAGCAGAACATCTTTCGAGAACATTGGTAAATGGAAAGCATGCCTCCTGCTCGCACCACCACTGTGAATTTTTTTATTTTTAAGCAGAGAATACTCTAGAACCTGTCTCTTCTTTATCCCCACGTATGGTCTGTAAGTTAGCTCCACTCTGACGACATTTAGGTATTTCCATTGCAATTAGCCTCCCCGTTTTCACTGTGCTGAGGTGGGAAAGTGACAGGGAGCTCGAGCTCCTCCAGGAGAGCAGCCCGGCCAGCAGAAAGTGATTGAATGACCTCATTTCAGGCTTTTTGTTAGACAACAGGCAGCCCTCTATGAAGATTGATACAGAAGTGCCGGGCTTCGTTGGCTGGATCATCAAATGGATTGATATTATGCTCCCGCAGTGGATGAAGACAGAGTGACTGTTATGATACTCAATACAAGGGCTTGTCAGCAGCGGAAAATCATCCCGTGTCACTGATTATGGGAACGTTTCATGACTGTCATGCGAATTTAGTAGTGCAATGTCATGGGCTGGCTGCTGGGCCAAAAACTCTTTATTTGTAAGAAAAGTAAAGGATGCCTGCATATCCAGCCCCTGGAGCCCCAAATAAAGGAGCCTCTGCGTTAGTGAGGACCTCAGAAAAAAGTGCAGAGAACCAACCTACTGATTTGCAATGCACGGTAAGATTTAGATGCATTTGCATGTTGTTCATGGAACAAGTGTAACTGGATTCCGCTAGCCAGACTTTTGTGTGTTCCAGATCTGTTGTGTGCTCAGCTTAATAATTTTGGGAAAGACTAAGAATAACATATATTTTGAAAAATAGCTATGATTTTCTGACCACTTACTGTGTTTATCTCATCTGCTTTTCAGGTACATGTGTGCACACACACACAACACACATCCCAACAAGGAAAGTAATCCAGCTCCTATGCCG
Organism: Equus asinus; assembly: GCF_041296235.1. Classification (NCBI taxonomy): domain Eukaryota; kingdom Metazoa; phylum Chordata; class Mammalia; order Perissodactyla; family Equidae; genus Equus; species Equus asinus. The sequence goes on along the minus strand of NC_091796.1, from coordinate 1,821,509 downwards.
TGATGGGAAACTGAGGCTCACAGAGAAGTTAAACGCCTTGCCCTAGGTAACACATGCAGTCTCTGCCTCTCATGGGTGTGAGGCAGGCCTTCCTTACGTATGATTGGAACACCTCCCAAGTCTCGTCTCTACCCCCATGCTCACAGCCACCCGATGTGCGTTTCTGATGTTGGAGGGCTGCTCTTTCATCGCTTGCCTCCTGCTCCTTTGGAAATGAAAATACCCCAAGGGGAGCAGTACGTCATATCACAATGAAATGATTTGACAGCACGGATTCTGATGTTATAAAACCACAATGGCCAAACATACAAACATTTTTATCTCTTTTCCAAGGAAGTTTGGATGAGGGAGAGCAAATCATACTTGGAAACCTCTAGAATATAAATTCCATGAGGACCAGCATCAATTTTTGAGTCCCCAACATGTAAAACAGACACACAGGGAATATTAATACTTGTGGAGTCAATAATTACTTCCCAAGGTCAAAATCAGGGAAATGGCTTGTGGTGAGTGAGGAGGAACATGGCGAAAACGTAGCTGGGGAGCCTGACCGGATCACATGGAGCCTTTTGAACCACAGAGAGGAGTGTAGACGCTGCTCGACACACGAAGGAAGCTGCTGCAGTGTTTCCAGTGGGTGAGTTCCAGTCTCTGATTTACGTTTCGAAGTAGAAACATGGCTGGCTGCTACATGGAGTACAGATGGCAGAGTGGCAAAGCTGAAGTAAGATGTGCGTAGGGGCGAGCTGAGTTGGACCAAGATGGAGGGGGTAGATATAGAGAGGAACAGGTGGACCCTAAACCAGGTTTTGGATTGGAATCAGCAAGACATGTTGAGGGACGGGATGGACGGGGAGTGAGAGAAGGGAAAGGTGAGGGCAAGTCCTGCACTGACCAGCTGCATAGGGGTGGGCGCCATTTACTATTCTGGACACTATTGGGGTAGGAAGAGGGCTTATGGTGGGTCAAAGGTCAGAAATCAAGAGCTGATGTTGGATCAGACTCATTTTGAAATGCCGTGAGTCTTCCAGATGCATGTAGACCTGGAGGAGAATGAGCCAGCTGTATTCATTTGAGAGCCGTCCCCAGTAGATGGTATTACAGCCGGGAGGAAGGTGTAGTGAAAGAAGAGAAAGTGGCCCAGACTGGGCCAGAGAGAAAGCCAGGTTTAGAGATTGCATACCATTTTATTTATCCAGAGGTTTTCACCCTACATTAAAACTCCGTGTAGGGGGAGAAGGGATGAGCAGTAAGGGACTTGTGGTGTGAGCCACTGATGCCCGGATCACAGCTCAGCATGACACATGGAGAAGGTCCTGGAGTTCTTGGAGATAACCGGGGTGACCCGAGATAACGTGGAGGGCTAGGAACGAGAATTGAGGCACCCTCTTAGTAAAACATGCCAGAGTAATGGGCCCCACGAAGGCAGGGGAAAGAAGAGCAGACATTTGGTTTACAGATTCAACTATTATTGAGAGCATTAGCTCTGTCTTCTCTCTCCCACAACCAGATCACAGACCTGCAAGAGGAGGGACTGTGCTGTATAAACTGAGTCTCTCGTGCCTACGTATTTGTCTTTCCATAGGAATTACTCAGCAAACGTTTGTTTTAGGACAGAATAAATGAATGAGGTCTGTTTCAGTACTAATTGCTACAAGTCAGATCACTTCAAAACTTAGTGGCTGAAAACCATAATAATCACTAATTTGTTCATGATACTTTAATTTGACAGGGCTCAGAGGGTACACTCTGAGTGCATCAGCTGGAGCTGCTCAACTGGCAATGGAATATCTGTTTCCAAGATGGCGCATACAAGGCTAGAGGGTTGGTATTGGCTGGTGTCTGATGTCCTCGAACAACTACCTTGTGGAGTCTCCACTGGCTGGTTGAGCTTCTCATATTGTGGCAGCCCTGTATGAGAGGAGCTGCCTTTCCCTTCTTGGTGACTTGTGCATATTTTTGTCATTGTACATACTTGGCATTCATTCATTCATTCTTCCATTCATCTACTTCCTGCTGATTGCCAGGCCCTGGTGGTCCATGGACATGCCAGACGTCCTGGGATCACATTAGAGCTTTCTAGTTCACTCTACAGAGTCAGCAACCCCCTGAGAATAGGATTACTTATCTGCTCATTGACCAAAGACACAAGCTAGTAGAACTGATGAGGACCCAAGTTTCCTGTGTTGTTAAAGATGGCTAATCACTTTTCCTTACGTTACTTTTCAGAGCTGAAAGGATGTCAGAATCTCCGGACATCAAGTTATCCTCAATACAAACAAGTTCAATTTTCTGCCATCTTAAAAATATAACAAAGCAAAATAAAGGAAATCTCCCATAACCTTACATCCTACCTATTTACCATCTACCCCTCTCCTCCTTTTCCTAGGCCACTCTTCCTGAAAAATAAGCATATCCTTGCTGTTTCAACCTGTCATTTACTGTAACCTGGCATTTCTATCCTCTCCCTGTTCAGTTCCATCGACATTGTTCTTTGTCATGTCACCAGTGTTCTCCATATTGTTACACCAGCATTTAGAAAAGCAACAATAACCACCAGAGAGGCAGCATCATTCATGAAAGGAGGGTTGACCTTGGGAGCAAAATAACTCTTTTTCGTTTTGTTTTTTTTGCGAGGAAGATTGGTCCCGAGCTAACATCTGTTGCCAATCTTCCTTTTTTTTTTTTTTTTTTTTGCTTAAGGAAGATTTGCCCACCTGCTAACTTCTGTGCCAGTCTTCCTCTGTTTTGTATGTGGGATGATGCCACAACATGGCTTGATGAGCAGTGTGTAGGTTCACATCCAGGACCTGAACCCATGCACCCTGGGCCAGTGAAGTGGAGCATGTGAACTCAACCGCTACACCACCCGGCACCCAGCCAGCCCCTAAAAGAACTGTTTTTGAGTCCTGGACCTGCAGTTTTCTAGTTATTTGATCAAGCATGTTATATTTTCCTTTTCTGCCTAAACAAACTTGAATTCCCTCCTGTATCAGATGATTATTTCCATCATCCTCCCGCACACACTCTGGAGTATATGGTGCATCCTGCTGGCGTTTGTCAAATTTTCTGGTTCTTTTTTCCTTTTTGGATGCACAGAGGTATTTTACTACCCTGCTCCTGGAAGTGAGGACAGTACAACTTGCTTTGGCCAATGAAAAGTGGGCAGTAGGGGTGTGTACTGCTCGCAGAGAGGTGCGCCGAAAACTCAGGACAGGCTCCTGCATGTCATCGTCCTTTGTGAAAGGGACAGCGCATGCTGAAGTGGGTGAACCCCAGGATAGAAGGAGCCTTGATGCTGAGCCCCACATAGAAGACAGTTGACCCAGACAATTGCTTGGATTTGTAGTGGACGTTGCATGAGTGAAAAACAAGCTTTCATTGCACTAAGCAACTGAGAGGGGCTCCTTCAACCACTGAGCACTGAAACACCCCTAGTGGGACGCCCAAGTGGGCTGCACAGACCTGCTTTGCCACACAGACGCCTGCTTTGCTTGGCCCCATCTCATGAATTTTGGGGTGAAACGTCCAGGAACGGAAGAGAAGGGAATGAGAAGGAAAAGGATATATCTCCACTAGAATCTAACCAACTCACCTTATCAAACCCGTTATTTCAGGGCAAGGGGAAGATGGCAAATACACACGCACATTTATGCATATGCTTCTATAATATTTATTATATATTTGTATACTCTTTTTAATAAAAGTAGACTACTATTTAACATACGCTGTTTGGTTAGATAAATTCTATCCAAGACGTGATTCCTGGGAGAAACATCATCAGTACCAAGATAGAACACAGTACAAAGTCCAGTCTGGCCTCTGATCCCACTGGCCACATTCAGGACCTTGACCACCAATGGAGTTTCTAACAATGAGAAGGAGGAATGACATTTGAAGTACGGCTTATATTCAGCTGTAAGGCCTACATTTGAAAAGAAAACCCAAAATACATTAATTAATGATGACATGTCTGAACTTGAAAGAGAATGCACTTGAAAAAATAATCTTGATCTCACTAAATAAATGTTATGGGACAAATTTGTAACTACATGGTGTCCTAAAGTACCCTCTGCAGCCTCTGGACTTTCTATTACACAGACACCCCTTAATCTGACCATTTTTAAACAGTTACTGATATTCACATTGCCATTTTTTAAAACTGTACACATCCTACCAGTCTCTGTATACTTGGAAACACCAAGAATAGTCCCTGAGGGGGAACGGGTCATCTCCCGGGGGGCAAACCACTGGTCTTGGCCACACCCCATCTGCAGATGGAAAGCCCGTTAACCCCCTGGGCTCCTCGCACTAGACCCTAGAGGAGGCCAGCCTGCCTGTGCCATTTAAAAATAAAGGCACAACCACACAAGATGTAAAACTCCTACACCGTGATCAGAGCCTGGGTAACAGGACAAGATGCACCCTTTGTTCACAATTAGTTATTTCTGACAAACTAAAATCCAGATACTGTAAGACAATTAGAACTTTTTTTCCAAATCAAGTATAAACTTTCAGCCACCAAGTAAAATATGTGATGAAACTAAGCTCCCTGAGTTGGCATTTCAAACTAATTTAAATATGTTAAAATATGGAAACTAAGTGTGCAGCATACTTTTAGAATTGAATAATTAAAGGACATAATTATTATAAGAAGAAATTTTTGACATTAAATGAAAATTAAGAACAGACTTCCAAATAATTGGAAAGTTGTTTGCCAGTTCTCTGGTACATTTTTGACAAAGAGATGATTGTTCAGACAATACGAGAATCTGTAGCATTCTCATCATGTTTGGCATAAATTTGGTTAACTGTGTCAATATTTTCATTCATGCTTTAAAATTTTCAGGATGGCATTTAATTTGAAAAATAACATTCTCTTCTGGCTAACGTGATTTGATTTCATAAAACATTTCTTAAAATATGACCACTTTTAAAAACTGGAAATGTTCCCATTTTCTCTTTATTTTTTAGCAGTATTTTCATTACATAATTAATTCTTTCAGTGGAAATTCAATTATGTACATTCATCAATTTTTGCAAAACTACCATGTTTGTCTCTACATAGTTGCACTGTACTTCTGGACAGAAAGTGTGGCTTGCTTTTGGAACACAACAAAACACTCAAAGTAACAACAAAAATATTGATGACTACTCCTTCAAATATTTTCCAAAATTAGGTTTGTATTCACACAGCCTACACTGTATAACAAATATTTATAAACAGATTTGATTTTGAGAACAAATGAGGTCTGTTCTTTGAGGCAAAGCAGGTCAGTGTGACTTTAGTCAGTGGTGGTCATTTCTGTGTGTGGCACCACGGCACAGGGAGACGCAGCAGAGAGCGCTCTGAATAATCTGGCGTCTGTGAATTACTGATGGAGATGATGAGATTCACCCAGGAGTCTGCATGCTCCCCCTTCCTCCTGCTCTGTTCCCTCCTTGAGAGCCGTGTGGACCCAGCAGGCATTCTTGTTCAGTGATAACCCCAGCGTTTCACATCTACAGGGTCTTGCCATCAAGAAGAGCCACAAAGGGCAAACCAATCTATTTGCCTGATGTTTTAATTTTTTTAAAAATGTCGCTGGGACTCGCCTCATGGCCAAGTGGTTGGATCACACACTCCACTTCAGTGGCCCAGGGTTCGCCAGTTCAGATCCTGGGTGCAGACGCACACACCACTCCTCAAGCCATGCTGAGGCGGCGTCCTACACAGAACTAGAAGGACTCACAACTAGGACATACAGCTACGTCCTGGGGCTTTGGGGAGGAAAAGAAGACAAAGACTGACAACACACGTTAGCTCAGGGCCAATCTTCCTCACACACACACACACACAAAAATTGCTGTTTGATCTCATAAGGATCAAAAGGAAAATTGAACACCAGGGAGAAACAAATTCCACAGCTAGTTCCAATCTTATAATAAACATTTTTCTTTTATACTGAGTTAATGTCCCAAGAATTATGCCCAGAAAGTACCTGTGCGTCAGCTGTCATCCCATAGACTCTCCCTGAGCACCTGCTGTGTGCCGTTCCATTGGGCCGGGGAAAGTGGTGATGAGTAGACATTGTCCCGGCCCTCAGGGATCGTGAGTTTATGGGGGCAGTGGGATAAATAGATAATCCTACAAGGTCTCTGTAGGTGGCAGGTGGCGGGGACAATGGAAGGACAACTGACCAGCACCAACTGGAGAGGTGGGGTTTGGATAGGGCTCAACTAGGTGTCAAAGGTTTAGCAAGGGTAACCCTGCTGGGTGACCCACAAACTGCATGGGGTCAGCCATCAGCAGAAGGTCACTGCTTGGCAGGAACAAGAGCACAGCGAACAGGACCCCGGGTTACAATTCACATGTGATGTGTGCTCTCTCCAGCCGCTCCCGCAGAGGCTTGGCCCAGCTCTCCACCCATCCTTCCCCCAGCACCGTACCTGGTCCCCTTGCATCAACTTCCTCACAGGATTCCCTTCCTTTCTGCCTCTCCCTGGGGCACTGACCACATCTAATGGCTGGGGTGGGGCGGGGGGCAGAGAGCAGTTAGCTCCCCCTCTATTCTCTTCCATCAATATTAGGGCATCAAACCTGTTCTTCATTATCTTCAAAACCTTTCTTTCCCATTTAAGAAGCTTATTTTGAAAGTTTAAAGAAAAAACAAACTAGAAGTTTAACCTTTTCGCATTCTTATGTTAACAATTCTCTGGCGGAGCAGGACCAGGGCGATGCACAGGGAGCTCTGAAAAGCACCAGATTGGCAATGTCCGAATCCAGGATCCCTCCCGTGATGAACAGAGGGATGAGAGTCACCCAGTTGGGAAATCTCTTTACAGGAGGTGTGTATCCTGAGAAAGTTTGCCCAAAGGAAGAGGGTCGTTCTAATAATGCGCCAAGCACTGGGTGCATGGGTGAGGGTCCCCAGTCCAGCCCCCGCGGACATGTGCCCAAGTCTTAAAGAGAGAGCATATGAAAAACCCAGAGGAGGGCTTTTCCACGGAGCAGAATAAGGCACTGGAGCATGCATGCTCTTCCCACTTTGGGAGCCTGGGTGAGGAGGTCATGAGGCTCTGGGGGGCTCCGAATGATTCTGGGCAGAGGAAGATGGGCAGGTACAGAGGGATGCCCCTGGCCGTCTGGAGACCGGCACCTGCAGACAGGTGTTGGTGCAGGGCACAGGTGGCAGGAGCAGAAGGCGGCAAGCAGTGGCACAGGGGCCACCTGACGTAAGCGGGCAACGGCGTTCCCAGGGCTCCCAGGGCTCCCAGGGCTCCCAGGGCTCCCAGGGCTCCCAGGGCTCCCAGGGCAATAACTGAGGAAAGGATTTCACTAGGAGGAAATAAGTTCAGAAAAGCGTCCTCTGCTAGTGAAGCTGCGATTACAATTTCAAACTCAAGTCAGCGAGGCCCAGGAAGCCCAGGCCTGGATGGGAACCAGTCTGCTGGGTCCGAGGCCCTGCATCCCCACCAGCCCCTGTGCAGAGGCTGCAGACAGTGCTGTCCTCACCCTGCGCCTCCCCTTCATGTGTCCAGGTAATTAATAGTCACATAAAGCTGGTTTTAATAAATAAGGTGAGGAGGGGGTGCACGTTGTGGCTTGTTCAGTTTACTGAATCTGAGCGGGAATCCCTGGGGAAAGCATGAAACATCAAGAACAGTGATCCATGGTGGTGCGCTCCGTCACTGCCTCCCCACCCCTCTCCAGGGACAGAAAAACACGGGAGGAAATCGGGAGATTTTAGGAACTGCCTTTGCTAATCCTCACTGTGGTCCCACAGTAATAGAAATGATCCCAATCGACTTACCGAAGGCAGGTTATTTACTGTATTTAACATTTAAAACTTCATGCAAGGTGACCATGAGAGACGAAAGCATCGTGAATCTTCCCAAGAACCTGCAGAGTGCGTCCCGGGCAGAGATGGTGCGTCTGCTCAAATGCAGGGGCTAGATGGGAAGCAGGGTCTGTCAACTGAGCATCCACAGGAGACCAGGCAGCAGAGCTCCAGGCTGGACACCTCTGTGACAGCTTCTGCTCATGACCACGTACAGCCTGGGCTCCTGGCTGCTTGTCTCCACACGGTGGGTTTGGGGCCTCTTGAGCACATAGGACCGAGTCAACTCACGTATGACGTCCATGGGGCACACAATGCGTAGGCACGGCCACCTGGATCCGCACTGGGTGATGTCACCAACAGAACACTGAGATGCCCAGCTCCTAAATGGGGTGCTCACCGGGCATGATAAGGTGATTGCCACAGAACTAATCACACACACACACATTTGCTGTCATGAGTTACTGATACTTCCTTAGGAACTGACGTTTAGTTTCCCATGCTTTTGACTTTCCAGAAGTTGGGTAGGATTTTGGACATCAACCACACTTTGGGGATGGACTTCTGGGCCCAAAGCCTTCAGGTGAAGTCCCGGCTCTGTCAATGGCCAGCTACGTGTACTTGAACAAGTCACTTAGCGCTCCTGAGCTGCCAGGATGGAAATCACACCCCGGGCCTACAGCGCTTGCCGTAAGGAACACCGAGATGATGGCACTACCTTGTCAACTGTAAACTGTCCAGCATCTTGTGGTTACATGACTTTCTGCAACCCAGGAGTTCTTGAAGAATGTGCACAGGGGTCCCCTGACGGCAGGGGCTGGGGTCTGCCAGCCCTGTGTGCCCCCTGCACACCTGATGTATGGAGAGTACTCCACAAGTGCCTGCACAGGGCCACATGGGTGGAGTGTCCAGCCAGTCAGCTAACATGGGGGTCCTGCCCCTTTCCCCAAGCTCGAGCTTGGCTGGACTCAGGCAGGATTCTCCTCCTGCCCCCAGAGCTCTGACCAGCTCAGCCCTGGGGTGCAGACACTGACTCACAGAGGTAGGGTGTGTGTGTGTAGAGAGAGGGATTTATTTTAAGGAACTGGCTCATGAGATTGTGGGGGCTGGAAGTCTAAAATCTGTGGGACAGGCCAGCAGGCTGGAGACCCAGGGAAGAGGTGATGCTGCAGTCCTGAACTGGAATTCCACAGGGCAGTAAGCTGGAACTCAGGCAGAGTTCCCGTGTTGCAGTCCGGAGGCAGACTTCCCTTCTCCTCTGTCTTTACTCTTAAGGCCTTCCACTGATTGGATGAGGCCCACCACACTAATCTGTGTCACTCAAAGTCCACTGATTTCAATGTTGATCACATCTAAAAACAGCTTCACAGCAACAACCAGACTGATCTTTCACCAAACAAGTAGGCCCCATAGCTAGCCAAGCTAACTAATAAAATTAACCATCACACTTAGGAGGTGAAAGGTTCTGGCATTTCAGGACAGGGAACCAGCACAGCTGCCATTTGGTTCAGGTACCGGCTCCTTCTCATTTGTCAAGGCTGCTGCTTTTGGGACCAACACCCTGACATTCTCACACCCTGCAAAACTTCCTTTATAAAAATATCCAAAAAAGCTCTCCAGCCCGAGTGGAGAGGACGCAGCCGGACGAGGTTCCGTGAAGACTTCTACGAGCTCTGAGGTCAGATCCGTGGTCACCTCGGCCCCTGCAGAACATCGTGTTGTCTGACCACCTGTTCTCTAATGATCAGGTGATCCCTGGGCCAGTCTAGCCTCTCAACCCACGAAGCAGAAGAGAGAAGGTGGGGATAAGCCCCACCCCAGGCAGAGCCACCCACCGGCCCCCAGATGGTCAGGTGCAGGCCATTTAGCATCCTTCAGTCCTTATGAAGCTGTCCCTTTGGAGGTTTCTCCTGGAACTCCAAATTTCAGGAGCTGTTTAAATTTAGCACATAACCCAATAGAATGTTTTGTAAATAAATAATGCTAAAAGGAATAAAAACAGTACCTCCTATGCCTGCGGGTACAAACAGCATCACGTAACGGGATGTCAGAGGCACTCCACTCAGCACACCGCCCCCTCCATCACCCATTCACTGTGTTTTCTGTTTCCTCTTCTGCTGTGTTCTGGTGAAATGAGCCATATTTTCTTCATTAAAAAAAAAAAAGATTCCCCAGCAGGGGAATCATCTGTTATTATTATCAAATTCAGGGCATGCGAATCAAGGCAACTGCTGATAATACATACTGGCTATGAGTGGCTTTCAAAGTAGAAAATTAAAATTAAAGCAGAAAAAAGAAGGGACATAGCATTTCTCAGGAGCCTCTGTGTGGCGCCCAGGAAGCTCAGCGCTGACACAGTGGCTGGGATTCCCTGGGTCACTTCGGCCGCAAGCAGGTGGTGGGCTTCTCCGAGTGCCTGTCCCCAACCTCTGGGTGGTCTTGAAGGGAAGACTGAGAAAGACACATGCAGAGCTCAGGTACAATGCATGTTGCAGGGTGCACCACCATGAATCTCAGAGAGGTGAAATGACTTCTGCAGTTCCACAGTCAGTGACATTATCAGGATGTCAACTCCGTGGCCTCTGGACCAGAGATGGTCATACTACAAGGCCCAGGAGCAGATCCACACGGGTCCGTCCATGCCTTTGGCTACTGAGACAAAACTGAGGGGTCACCAACAAGTCTGTAACCAATTGTTGCCCAAACTGACAGCGCCTCAGGAAAATCACCTGAGTTTGCATCCAAATGAGCTTCGAAAAAGGAAGCAATTTACCAGAATGTTCAACTTCACTTAATGTCTGCCACCATATTGAAAGGTGTTTCCCAAAACTGACCTGGAAGAACATTATTGTCTGGGAATGTTGGGAACTTTAGGACTCATGAGAGTGGCCCTATATTGATGTTTGAAACAAGGAGACTTAATTCATAAGTTAAACTGACATTTCGTGAACCCCTTATGTGCCAGCCATGTGCTGGGTGCTGAGGATGAGGGGATGCAAATAAAAGAACAGGAACCTTAAGAAGATGCTGTCGTTGCTTCCAAAACAAATCTGAATTGGGGTCAATCACTTTTTGGTAAGATTAAAGAGTAAGTGACCGATTTTATGTCAAATTTGTGTCATTCTATAAGGTGAAGAGAATTTTCCTCCTTTCTATCGCTGCTGCTGTATAATACACCTTTCCCATTGGTGTGTCCCACTGGTTTTCTTCACATTCATGGGATATAGTTTCAGGGCAGCTCTGGGAAAAGACTAAGATGATTTGCGTCTCTTCAGCCAACTTTGCCTTGGCAGAGCACTGATATTATTGAAACAGTTTTAAGCCAACCTGAGGTTTCAGTTAATTTTGTTGATTCCAGAATGGGAGGCTAACGAAATTATTTACAATCAGATTGGTATAAGCAGTGAGTTTCCCAAAGCAATGCAGCACTGAATTCTGAGCTTATATACCTAAAAACTATTAGGTTTCATCAGACCAGGAGGTGAAAATAACTAGAAGTGATGCCAAAGAATAGAGCAGCGTTTCTAAGCCTAAGAAAAACAGAACTATTATTGACCTAAAGTGGGCCGAGGAGGGTAGTTATCAAGGCTTCTCAGCCGCCTGCAATCTGACTGAGGCCAGGTCACCTGAGTCAGGTAACTCAGCTCATCACCTCCAGCTCTCGGACACTCAGGATCCTAAGCATAACTATAAAGCTCAGAGTGGCTGAGATAATAGATGCAAATAAAAGACTGTGCATAAGTCAATTCACGGGCTTGTATGCCAAGAGAGAAAACTGTATTTGCTCAGGAACGCTGGTGTCCTAAGTTGAACTGTGTCTCCCAAAAAGGTATGTTGATGTCTTAAGTTCAGTTCCTGTGAGTCTGAGCTTTTGTGGAAATAGGGATTTTTCCAATGATCACGTTAAGAGGAGACTGTATTTGATTCCAATGCCTGGTGTCTTTATGAGAAGCAGGAAATTTGGAGACAGACATCTGATGGGAGAAGACCATGTGACCAGGGAGGCAGAGATGGGAGGGATGCGGCCACAAGTCAAAGGCTGAAGGCAGCCACCAGAAGGTGGAAAAGGCCGGGAGGATCCTCCCCTAGAGGCCTCATGGGGAGCAGAGCCTGCAGACATCTTCTCTCAGACTTCGGGGCTCCAGAGCTGAGAGAGAATAAATGTCTGCGTTCAAAGCCCCCCAGCTTGCAGTAATTTTTTACAAGCGTCCTAGCAGGGAATGCATCAGGCGAGTGTCATCATTGTTGTTTTGGAAGGTGCCTGGTGCTTTCTCCGTGCTCTTTTCAAGGAATCCATGTGCCCATTTCACAGCCGCAGTGTGCAGGTCAGCATTCCATCTCCTTTGCCAACTTGCATTTCTCTTCTTTGTTCCTTCTTACAGAGATTTAAGAATGATGAGAAGACCACAAAGAGAAGCTGAATGGGCTTATTTGTTCCCCCTTCCTCAAAGGATGTGGACATAAAACCTCTTCCCCCCAGAGCTGGGGAAAGTCGAGGAATTGCCGGGGCTTCTTGGAGCGTGTGTCCTTCTGCTGGTTTCAATACTGAATGAGGGTCCTTTGTCCTCCCCTCTGGTGCTCCTCTCAGTGAAACCTGCCACCAAATGGTGACCCTCAAGAAATATGGGCAATTGCACCGTTTCCATTTAAAACAGAAAAGAGGGGAAGAAAAAGCAGTTGTCTGGTATGGAGGGAACTCGCTAGGGAGTGTTTTCCATGGAGCCAACCGGCCATCCATCTCCCCTTCAGAGTGTCAGGCTGGGTGGCTGGATGAAGATTTGATGCCCCAACTGCTCCCCTCGCCCACTGGAAATGAGTGATGGCTGGGGACAGCCGTCACACCGCAGAGACGCGTAGCCGCAGCTCGGCTGGCCTGACCCTTAAAATAAAAATGAAAAAAAAAAAAGCAACTGTTTTTAAAATAATGGAGGTTCCTGGGAAAAATACACCTCATGATTCACTTTGTGGGAGGTATTTATTTCTCTGTGTTTGTGAAAGGGATTTATCATGCCTAGTGCATTTCTCCACACTAAAACGAAAACCTCAAAATCTATACAGAGAAATAAAACACAGAGAAATAGAGGTGCTCTATACACACACACACACACACACACACACTCTGATGTATACATACACACACATACATACATATTCTATGGGTTCATCTCTCTGCATCTCCCCGTGTGCCCATGTGAAACTGATGGTGGGTGCCAATGTCTGCAAGTGCTTAAAGTCATGGACTTTGAGCAGATTTTTTTGTCCTGGGTCTATACTTAAATGTCAGTAAGATTATTGTGATGAGTATTGGTACTCTGCTGCCTAAGCCACCTGCGGCGATGACAAAGGGAGCAGGGGCTGTCCGTGGGCGGGGCCAGGTGAGGCCTGGGGGCAGCCCTGCCTCCTCAAGTCAGGAGCATGAGGTATTTTTCACCTGGCAGGTGGGATGGAGGACATGGATTCGTGTTTACAAGTTGCTGTCTAGACCAGCATTACAGGGGTTATTGTCCTTCTTCTAACCTTGAAGAGTCTGAGGCTCCCTGAGGGTAAGGATGTTGCCCAAGGTCATAGGGCGGCAGGTGTGGTGGGAGCAGACAAGCAGCCTGACACTGGCTGTGGGGAAAACAGTGGTGGGGAGCTTGGCCATGCAACATCCGGCCAGGAGGTCAGGGCATGTCAGGGCATGGAGCAGCCAGCCTGGTGCCACTATGCCACCTGGCTGGCCCCCTCAGCTTTTCTACTTGCTCTGTCTTCCTAATAAACAGGCAAAAACAGATATTTGAAAAGGGAAGAATCAAATAATCTAAGAATAATCAAAGAATAGTGGAAATACTTCCTCGTGGCTGATGTGTGTGTATCTTTACTTTGAAAGGGACTGTGAAGTGTCGACCCCATACCTGTAAGAGAAAGAAGAGACTAAAATATTTTGAAATTTCAGTACAAGGACAGATTCCAAAAACTCCCCTAGAGAAAGAGGAACAGTCCTCTACAAACAAGAGAATCACGCCATCACTACATTTCTCTTCAAAAACAAGATCTTAGGTAATTGTTTTTAAAATTCCAGAAGGGACTGGCTTTCAATCTAGAATTCCATGCCCAACTGAACTGTCAATCAAGTGTAAGGCAACTCCCCAGGAAGACAGCTGGCTGTGCACACATTTTTGCTCCAGTAAAACAAGGTGATGGACAAGG
>NC_091796.1:2500-7500 GCF_041296235.1 Equus asinus | reverse complement strand
AGGGTTAGGGTTAGGGTTAGGGTTAGGGTTAGGGTTAGGGTTAGGGTTAGGGTTAGGGTTAGGGTTAGGGTTAGGGTTAGGGTTAGGGTTAGGGTTAGGGTTAGGGTTAGGGTTAGGGTTAGGGTTAGGGTTAGGGTTAGGGTTAGGGTTAGGGTTAGGGTTAGGTTTTAGGGTTAGGGTTAGGGTTAGGGTTAGGGTTAGGGTTAGGGTTAGGGTTAGGGTTAGGGTTAGGGTTAGGGTTAGGGTTAGGGTTAGGGTTAGGGTTAGGGTTAGGGTTAGGGTTAGGGTTAGGGTTAGGGTTAGGGTTAGGGTTAGGGTTAGGGTTAGGGTTAGGGTTAGGGTTAGGGTTAGGGTTAGGGTTAGGGTTAGGGTTAGGGTTAGGGTTAGGGTTAGGGTTAGGGTTAGGGTTAGGGTTAGGGTTAGGGTTAGGGTTAGGGTTAGGGTTAGGGTTAGGGTTAGGGTTAGGGTTAGGGTTAGGGTTAGGGTTAGGGTTAGGGTTAGGGTTAGGGTTAGGGTTAGGGTTAGGGTTAGGGTTAGGGTTAGGGTTAGGGTTAGGGTTAGGGTTAGGGTTAGGGTTAGGGTTAGGGTTAGGGTTAGGGTTAGGGTTAGGGTTAGGGTTAGGGTTAGGGTTAGGGTTAGGGTTAGGGTTAGGGTTAGGGTTAGGGTTAGGGTTAGGGTTAGGGTTAGGGTTAGGGTTAGGGTTAGGGTTAGGGTTAGGGTTAGGGTTAGGGTTAGGGTTAGGGTTAGGGTTAGGGTTAGGGTTAGGGTTAGGGTTAGGGTTAGGGTTAGGGTTAGGGTTAGGGTTAGGGTTAGGGTTAGGGTTAGGGTTAGGGTTAGGGTTAGGGTTAGGGTTAGGGTTAGGGTTAGGGTTAGGGTTAGGGTTAGGGTTAGGGTTAGGGTTAGGGTTAGGGTTAGGGTTAGGGTTAGGGTTAGGGTTAGGGTTAGGGTTAGGGTTAGGGTTAGGGTTAGGGTTAGGGTTAGGGTTAGGGTTAGGGTTAGGGTTAGGGTTAGGGTTAGGGTTAGGGTTAGGGTTAGGGTTAGGGTTAGGGTTAGGGTTAGGGTTAGGGTTAGGGTTAGGGTTAGGGTTAGGGTTAGGGTTAGGGTTAGGGTTAGGGTTAGGGTTAGGGTTAGGGTTAGGGTTAGGGTTAGGGTTAGGGTTAGGGTTAGGGTTAGGGTTAGGGTTAGGGTTAGGGTTAGGGTTAGGGTTAGGGTTAGGGTTAGGGTTAGGGTTAGGGTTAGGGTTAGGGTTAGGGTTAGGGTTAGGGTTAGGGTTAGGGTTAGGGTTAGGGTTAGGGTTAGGGTTAGGGTTAGGGTTAGGGTTAGGGTTAGGGTTAGGGTTAGGGTTAGGGTTAGGGTTAGGGTTAGGGTTAGGGTTAGGGTTAGGGTTAGGGTTAGGGTTAGGGTTAGGGTTAGGTTAGGGTTAGGGTTAGGGTTAGGGTTAGGGTTAGGGTTAGGGTTAGGGTTAGGGTTAGGGTTAGGGTTAGGGTTAGGGTTAGGGTTAGGGTTAGGGTTAGGGTTAGGGTTAGGGTTAGGGTTAGGTTAGGGTTAGGGTTAGGGTTAGGGTTAGGGTTAGGGTTAGGGTTAGGGTTAGGGTTAGGGTTAGGGTTAGGGTTAGGGTTAGGGTTAGGGTTAGGGTTAGGGTTAGGGTTAGGGTTAGGGTTAGGGTTAGGGTTAGGGTTAGGGTTAGGGTTAGGGTTAGGGTTAGGGTTAGGGTTAGGGTTAGGGTTAGGGTTAGGGTTAGGGTTAGGGTTAGGGTTAGGGTTAGGGTTAGGGTTAGGGTTAGGGTTAGGGTTAGGGTTAGGGTTAGGGTTAGGGTTAGGGTTAGGGTTAGGGTTAGGGTTAGGGTTAGGGTTAGGGTTAGGGTTAGGGTTAGGGTTAGGGTTAGGGTTAGGGTTAGGGTTAGGGTTAGGGTTAGGGTTAGGGTTAGGGTTAGGGTTAGGGTTAGGGTTAGGGTTAGGGTTAGGGTTAGGGTTAGGGTTAGGGTTAGGGTTAGGGTTAGGGTAGGGTTAGGGTTAGGGTTAGGGTTAGGGTTAGGGTTAGGTTAGGGTTAGGGTTAGGGTTAGGGTTAGGGTTAGGGTTAGGGTTAGGGTTAGGGTTAGGGTTAGGGTTAGGGTTAGGGTTAGGGTTAGGGTTAGGGTTAGGGTTAGGGTTAGGGTTAGGGTTAGGGTTAGGGTTAGGGTTAGGGTTAGGGTTAGGGTTAGGGTTAGGGTTAGGGTTAGGGTTAGGGTTAGGGTTAGGGTTAGGGTTAGGGTTAGGGTTAGGGTTAGGGTTAGGGTTAGGGTTAGGGTTAGGGTTAGGGTTAGGGTTAGGGTTAGGGTTAGGGTTAGGGTTAGGGTTAGGGTTAGGGTTAGGGTTAGGGTTAGGGTTAGGGTTAGGGTTAGGGTTAGGGTTAGGGTTAGGGTTAGGGTTAGGGTTAGGGTTAGGGTTAGGGTTAGGGTTAGGGTTAGGGTTAGGGTTAGGGTTAGGGTTAGGGTTAGGGTTAGGGTTAGGGTTAGGGTTAGGGTTAGGGTTAGGGTTAGGGTTAGGGTTAGGGTTAGGGTAGGGTTAGGGTTAGGGTTAGGGGTTAGGGTTAGGGTTAGGGTTAGGGTTAGGGTTAGGGTTAGGGTTAGGGTTAGGGTTAGGGTTAGGGTTAGGGTTAGGGTTAGGGTTAGGGTTAGGGTTAGGGTTAGGGTTAGGGTTAGGGTTAGGGTTAGGGTTAGGGTTAGGGTTAGGGTTAGGGTTAGGGTTAGGGTTAGGGTTAGGGTTAGGGTTAGGGTTAGGGTTAGGGTTAGGGTTAGGGTTAGGGTTAGGGTTAGGGTTAGGGTTAGGGTTAGGGTTAGGTTAGGGTTAGGGTTAGGGTTAGGGTTAGGGTTAGGGTTAGGGTTAGGGTTAGGGTTAGGGTTAGGGTTAGGGTTAGGGTTAGGGTTAGGGTTAGGGTTAGGGTTAGGGTTAGGGTTAGGGTTAGGGTTAGGGTTAGGGTTAGGGTTAGGGTTAGGGTTAGGGTTAGGGTTAGGGTTAGGGTTAGGGTTAGGGTTAGGGTTAGGGTTAGGGTTAGGGTTAGGGTTAGGGTTAGGGTTAGGGTTAGGGTTAGGGTTAGGGTTAGGGTTAGGGTTAGGGTTAGGGTTAGGGTTAGGGTTAGGGTTAGGGTTAGGGTTAGGGTTAGGGTTAGGGTTAGGGTTAGGGTTAGGGTTAGGGTTAGGGTTAGGGTTAGGGTTAGGGTTAGGGTTAGGGTTAGGGTTAGGGTTAGGGTTAGGGTTAGGGTTAGGGTTAGGGTTAGGGTTAGGGTTAGGGTTAGGGTTAGGGTTAGGGTTAGGGTTAGGGTTAGGGTTAGGGTTAGGGTTAGGGTTAGGGTTAGGGTTAGGGTTAGGGTTTAGGGTTAGGGTTAGGGTTAGGGTTAGGGTTAGGGTTAGGGTTAGGGTTAGGGTTAGGGTTAGGGTTAGGGTTAGGGTTAGGGTTAGGGTTAGGGTTAGGGTTAGGGTTAGGGTTAGGGTTAGGGTTAGGGTTAGGGTTAGGGTTAGGGTTAGGGTTAGGGTTAGGGTTAGGGTTAGGGTTAGGGTTAGGGTTAGGGTTAGGGTTAGGGTTAGGGTTAGGGTTAGGGTTAGGGTTAGGGTTAGGGTTAGGGTTAGGGTTAGGGTTAGGGTTAGGGTTAGGGTTAGGGTTAGGGTTAGGGTTAGGGTTAGGGTTAGGGTTAGGGTTAGGGTTAGGGTTAGGGTTAGGGTTAGGGTTAGGGTTAGGGTTAGGGTTAGGGTTAGGGTTAGGGTTAGGGTTAGGGTTAGGGTTAGGGTTAGGGTTAGGGTTAGGGTTAGGGTTAGGGTTAGGGTTAGGGTTAGGGTTAGGGTTAGGGTTAGGGTTAGGGTTAGGGTTAGGGTTAGGGTTAGGGTTAGGGTTAGGGTTAGGGTTAGGGTTAGGGTTAGGGTTAGGGTTAGGGTTAGGGTTAGGGTTAGGGTTAGGGTTAGGGTTAGGGTTAGGGTTAGGGTTAGGGTTAGGGTTAGGGTTAGGGTTAGGGTTAGGGTTAGGGTTAGGGTTAGGGTTAGGGTTAGGGTTAGGGTTAGGGTTAGGGTTAGGGTTAGGGTTAGGGTTAGGGTTAGGGTTAGGGTTAGGGTTAGGGTTAGGGTTAGGGTTAGGGTTAGGGTTAGGGTTAGGGTTAGGGTTAGGGTTAGGGTTAGGGTTAGGGTTAGGGTTAGGGTTAGGGTTAGGGTTAGGGTTAGGGTTAGGGTTAGGGTTAGGGTTAGGGTTAGGGTTAGGGTTAGGGTTAGGGTTAGGGTTAGGGTTAGGGTTAGGGTTAGGGTTAGGTTAGGGTTAGGGTTAGGGTTAGGGTTAGGGTTAGGGTTAGGGTTAGGGTTAGGGTTAGGGTTAGGGTTAGGTTAGGGTTAGGGTTAGGGTTAGGGTTAGGGTTAGGGTTAGGGTTAGGGTTAGGGTTAGGGTTAGGGTTAGGGTTAGGGTTAGGGTTAGGGTTAGGGTTAGGGTTAGGGTTAGGGTTAGGGTTAGGGTTAGGGTTAGGGTTAGGGTTAGGGTTAGGGTTAGGGTTAGGGTTAGGGTTAGGGTTAGGGTTAGGGTTAGGGTTAGGGTTAGGGTTAGGGTTAGGGTTAGGGTTAGGGTTAGGGTTAGGGTTAGGGTTAGGGTTAGGGTTAGGGTTAGGGTTAGGGTTAGGGTTAGGGTTAGGGTTAGGGTTAGGGTTAGGGTTAGGGTTAGGGTTAGGGTTAGGGTTAGGGTTAGGGTTAGGGTTAGGGTTAGGGTTAGGGTTAGGGTTAGGGTTAGGGTTAGGGTTAGGGTTAGGGTTAGGGTTAGGGTTAGGGTTAGGGTTAGGGTTAGGGTTAGGGTTAGGGTTAGGGTTAGGGTTAGGGTTAGGGTTAGGGTTAGGGTTAGGGTTAGGGTTAGGGTTAGGGTTAGGGTTAGGGTTAGGGTTAGGGTTAGGGTTAGGGTTAGGGTTAGGGTTAGGGTTAGGGTTAGGGTTAGGGTTAGGGTTAGGGTTAGGGTTAGGGTTAGGGTTAGGGTTAGGGTTAGGGTTAGGGTTAGGGTTA